>NW_024412441.1:5025064-5054879 GCF_014898765.1 Herpailurus yagouaroundi
AAGAAAGAAAGAAAGAAAGAAAGAAAGAAAGAAAGAAAGAAAGAAAGAAAGAAAAAGGAAATAATAGTGAACCAAAAAAAAAGTGTCTGGCATCTGTCAGCAAACACTATGCTGACAATAATGAAGATCTCACAGGAACGCCTGGGTGGCTCAGTCAGTTAAATGCCCAATTTTGGCTTAGGTCATGATTTCACAGGTCATGAGTTTGAGCCCTGCATCAGGCTCTGTGCTAACAGCTCGGAGCCTAAAGCCTGCTTCGGATTGTGTCTCCTGCTCTCTTTCTCTCTCTGCCCCTCTCCAGCTTGCACTCTCTTTCTCAAACAAAACAAAACAAAACAAAACAAAAGACCTCACAAAAATCAGGTTGGGTTGAGTAGAGGAGATTCTATCACTAAAGAGGTACTCATTCGGATATTTTTGAATGGTCCTTATTCTGTTTGCCAAAATCAAAACTCTTCTCAACTTTAGACACTGAGAAACGGGCAGGCAGGATTGTCTTTCTTTAATAGAGTAACTGGGTTCTAACAGATGTGGCTTAAATAAGATTATGATCCAAATTACATTTTGCTTCAACTCACATTCAAATTGGCTGAGAAATCTCTGGGTAGATGGTGGGCGATGCTGGTCTAGAATTCAAAATTTACAGAGAAAATCTATAAAGCCCATGTGGACAATGACAAAATGGAGGTATGTAAAAGACAAAGGGAAACACAGCACAACTGTCAGTAGCCAGGAAGTGCCGGCCAGGGCCCCAGTCCTGCCTGGCCCTGAAGGACCGGCTTGACATGACCATGTGTTCGTTTGATATTGTCCTAAGTCGTAACAATGAGGACCTAGATTGTGGTGAAGACCCAACCTTAAGAACTCAAGGACAAAAACACTCAGAAAGCTGGCTTAATCAACTGTACTCTGATCATTTCTAGCTGGGCTATGCTCGCATTAAAAACCATCAGGCTCGTAGATGATTGAGCTGTAGTTCATTAAGAAATGCTTGGAGGCTGATGAGAAAGGAGAAAATGAGAACTGTTTCATTGGGAGGATTTTTTTTTTTTTAATTGCTATTTGTCTTCTTGACACCAAGGAGAAGCACAAGGAGATTCAGCAGCTGCATTTAGTTTGCAATGACCTTTCCCCTCTGATGAACTCTGACCCTGCTGTTTCAATCACCCAGACACGAAACGGGCAAGGAGATGGTTTAAGAGCATTTTCCTTTGTAGTGTGGTGGGAGGGAAAGAAGTTGAGAAGAAAATCTCTCCAGCGAGACAAATTGCCTCTGGGCTTTGGCTGACAAAGGGTTAACAGAACATCAGGTCCAGTTTCCTGCTCAGCAGTTTAATTGTTGCAGCCAGGGAAACATTTGAGGGAGAGAGGGCTGTTACTGGGGACCTCATTTTTCAACGCCCTGTCAGAAAGCTAGTCCACTGAATGGGCTGGCTACAGAAACCAGGAACTGGGTCCCTTTTCCAAATTCAGATGACTCAGATTCTATTGACTTGTCCCTCAGGAGAAATTCTCTAGTTGCTGACCACCCTGGTGTCTTCCATTTGTTATTAGATTATTTCCCTGGAGAGGCAACCCACATAGAGGAAGTGTGTGTGTGATTTCAGAGCAGGGTTTCCAAAGATGAGCATACGTCAGTCACTAGGAAGGCTTATTAAAACAGACAGTAGGCCTGCTGTTAGAGTTGTTTCAGTAGATCTGGGTGAGGCCCAGAAATTGTTTGCATTTCTAACAATTCCCAGGTTGTGCTGCTGCTGGTGGTCATAGGACCACTTTGTGAGAACAAATGTTCTAAAATATACTTTCCACTGTCTTCTTTCTGCCTGAATAATTACACCACACACACACACACACACACACACACACACACACACCAGCATAATAAACATTACAGGTGTTTAAAATGCCAATTTTGGGGGCGCCTGGGTGGCGCAGTCGGTTAAGCGTCCGACTTCAGCCAGGTCACGATCTCGCGGTCCGTGAGTTCGAGCCCCGCGTCAGGCTCTGGGCTGATGGCTCAGAGCCTGGAGCCTGTTTCCGATTCTGTGTCTCCCTCTCTCTCTCTGCCCCTCCCCCGTTCATGCTCTGTCTCTCTCTGTCCCAAAAATAAATAAAAAACGTTGAAAATAAAAAAATAAAAAAATAAAATAAAAAAATAAAATGCCAATTTTTGTTTTCATTATTAACAACTACATGGAGTACCCACTGTGTACCAGCGTTACTAATTTTCTAAGGCAGGTATTGTTGCCCATTTTATCAAAGTAAGTCCTGATCCAGCCCAAGTCTGACTCCTAAGTTCATGCTCTTTTTTTTTTTTAATGCTTATTTTTTTGAGAGAGAGAGCATGTGCACCAGCAGAGGGGGTGGGGGGACTTGTTGAAACACACACGGCTACCGCCAAGTTTGTGCTCTAGTAGGACTGGTGTGAAACCCAAGAATTTGCACTTCTAACCATTTCTCAAGTGATGCTGAAGCTGCTGGTCCTGGGACCACACTTTAAGAACCGGTGTTTTAGAACAAGCCTTCCTGGATTAACTCAGCTTCTCTGATTCATCTTATATTCACTGATTCAGCAGACGTTGCTGGAGTGACTACTATATGTGAAGCTCCTTTTTTGTTCTGAGGATAAACCTTTAATCTAAGGTGAAAACATTTCTGCCCTCATAGAGCTCACTATCTAGAAGGGACAACCAAGCAGAAATAATAAATATACAATGTGACAGGTGATCCAAAGAAAGACAAAAAAATAGTGGGCAGATGGAGGGATGCTATTTTAGTGGTGTGTTTACCTCTGAGGAGACAGTATCCATCAGAGCAGAGACCTAAAAGGTGATGGAGCAAGCCAGTGTGGACATCTAGATGAAGAGTGTTCCAAAGAGGAATTAGCAAGTACAAAGGCCCTGAGACAGAAACGTGCTCAGTGTGTTCAAGAAGAACTAAGGAGACTGGTAGACTGGTGGCAGAAGGGGTGTGTCCAACAGAAAGAGTGGTAAGAGGTGAAATTCAGATTTAATAGGTATCTGCATTTAAAAAAAAAACTCCCCTGGAGATTCCAACACACATCCAGGTTGGAAATGACATCTCAGTTGCCCTTATTTCTAAAGCTCATCCAACTTTTCTCAGTTCTCATTAACAGTATTTTGGTGTGCGATCTGAGAGTAGATACATCCCTGGAACACAAAATAAGTAATGATTCCTCACAGGGTAAGGTTTATTGGGCATGCCAGGCACTGAGCTTTGCATGATTGTCATTCAAAGAAATCATTTCTCCCTCTTTTTAAAAAAATGTTTAATGTTTATTTTTCAGAGACAGGGACAGAGTACGAACAGAGGAGGGGCAGAGAGAGAGAGACATAGAATCTGAAGCAGGCTCCAGGCTCTGAGCTGTCAGCACAGAGCACAAGGCAGGGCTCGAACCCACAAATTGTGAGATCATGACCTGAGCGAAAGGCGGATGCTTGACTGACTAAGCCACCCAGGCACCCCTCATTTCTCCCTTTTATACAACAGCCTGAACCAAGCTTATATCTTGAGTGTGGAAATGAAAGAAAAAGGCTGAATCCAAAGAGGAAGGGAGAGCTTTTGGTGACAGACAAGATACAGATACATAGGAGGGAAAGAATGGATATGCGTGGCTACCCATGGGGACGTGGAGAGGGAATGGAATTTATATCAGGACAACAAGGGGCCTGATTTTATATAAGCCTATGTGAATCAAATGGAAGTGTGTGTGGGGTGGCGCCCCCCCCGCTGGCCAGGGAAGAAAGAAGAGACACAGAATCAATCTATATACCTGAAACTGATACTACACTGCATGTTAACTAACTGGAATTTAAACAAAAACTTGAAAACAGTTGTTGTTTTTTTTTTAAAGCAGAGTATAAGAAAAGTACACTACCCCACCAGTCTATTACCCCAAGCTGCTATTTCCAACAGAGCTGCAGCAAACACAAAATGGACAAAGGTCAGTTCTCCTGTCCTTCAAGCATATGGGTATGTAACCAGCTGGCTTTGTAAGAGGGATCTCCCATTATGGAGAACACTTTATCCCACAAATAAGTCAGACTCAATTATTTTATATCAAAACAATATCTTAGCTTTTTAACGAGCACAACTGCCAATACCCACAGTCACGCATTATGAATCACTATTTGCTCCTTCCTACACTTTCTAATTTCCTGCTAAGGAGACAGGGCTGAATGGGGTCATTAATCTGAATTAGAAATACTGTGACCTGCTCTGCACTTTGCTCGCTAACACTGTGTGGCAGAGCTGGATCTGGAGGGGGGTTTACTTTCTATACAGTTCTGAGGAAGAGGTGGGGCCATGAGGGAGATACTGAGCGAGTTTTCACTTTTAAGCCTCCTTTAATTCCGGGTGCATCTCACAGTGGGCTTTGAAATCATTGCTGTCATTCCGATGCCTTTACTGGAGCTGTTGTTAAAAGGCAAGCTTTGCTCAGCCTCTGTCTGGAACTCTGGAAGACTCACCTAAGCAGCCTAAAATAATGTGCTCCCTTTGTTAGAGAAGGGGGACTTGTGTATTTTTCTGGCTGAATTGACATAGCCCAATGGATGTTTCACTGGTGATGCCATGGTGGGCAGACACTGAAGAAAGCAGGACCATCTGAAAGGCAGTTGGTTCAATAAGTCTCTCTTGCAATTGCTTGCTTATTTCAGAGGGAATGCAATGAATGGCCCTTGGAAAAGCTTAGCTGCAAAGCATGCTGACTTTGTGGGCTGAGAAAATACACAGAGAGAAAACTCAAGTTTATTACATTACCTTCTTTTTAGGACTCTGGTAAGAATTTTGATGGACTTTCTGGGGCTAATCGGAGCTGGGGACTTTCTTCAGAGGGTTAGAACCAGCCTTGTTCTCCCCAGGCCTCTGAAACAGAACCACAGATTAGAACAGACACCTAGCACAGCGTTTGGCCAAAGGATGCTGTTTTTGACCTACCCCACCCCATTCTGACCCCTAATTGGTTACACCCTTTACTGCTAACAATTCTATGCACTAGAAGTAAAAAGTGAGTTCCAAAGGGTTGGAAAAATTCCCCGCAGGCAGGTCTGTGAGGGTCAGTCTGCAGGTGCAGCCTCAGTGTCCTGAGGCCATCCAGAACAGCTGCATTCCCTCAAGTCACTTCTGGGTGTCTCCCCCAGACCCAGAGTGCACAGCTGAAGGAACTGTGGTCTGAGCTGAGTCATTCATCTGTCCTATCTGCTGGGCCCCACCGCACTATCCCAGAGACCTTGGAAGCTGGGAGGATGGGACCCTCAAATTTTCTTTATAGCTGGTACATGGAAACTTTGCCCTTTCTGACTCATCTCCTGCCTCCCTCACCCCCTTCCACAGTCCTGGGTGGTGGGAGGTTCTTAAAACAGCCCCAAATGCAGCTCTGCCCTGAACCTCCTGAACTGGCCAACCTCCTACCGCCCCCTGCACGTGCCCCACGGCCTCCTGAGAGACCCAGAGGTGACCACAGCCAACTGACTTCGGAGCCTTGGGCATTAGGGGTTTTGTTGCTGCTCTAAGCTATGGAAAACTTGAGTAATTTTCTGTGGTCACAACCCCAGGGGCCCTAGTCAGTGTAATTATAAGTCAATCACTTTCCTTCCAACTCTGGTTCCTCTTCCCTTTGGGCAGGTAAAATCATTACCATGGCTCCTTTCTCCTCTCAGCCAGACATTTATACAGGCCATTTACCTCATGGCTCATGAATCTTCTCAACTGAATGTTATTTGGTGGTGGTGGTGGTGGCAGGGGGGTTGTACTTATTTATTTAACTCAGAGCAGCAGAAGGCCCATCATTGATTTCCCCGCCCTCCACAGCATTGGGATGCCTTCTGTTTTCCTAAGTGTGAGTGAAGGGTAGATGATCCCCACAAAGAAACCTTCCCGAGGCACAGCCCCAGAGGGCCCCCCAACATGCAGCCCTCAGCCCATACACAGTTTGACCTGGAGATGCCCCCTTCATACAACAAGGCCAGGGGAAACAACACTCTGTCCTCAAGGGAGGCACTGGGGCTGGACGGGGAGAGAGATGGGTTTTTGTGCATCTAGAATGCAAAGAACCCTTTCCAAATTTTCCTTACTACACTAATTAGAAATAAAGAAAAAAAAATACCTTCTTGAGTCTGGTAAAGCAATTCCAAATACAGTATGGTCATTTATGAGAGTTTTGTTGAGCCAGAATTGAAGGGACTGCTTAAGTTCTCCCCAAAACACCTCCTAATTATCTCTCCCTCCTAATCCATCAGCAACCTTAGCCTTGCAGAAACTGTTCATATTAAAACCTCTCCTGATGTAGAAGGTGTTCCCACCTCAGGCTAAACCCAGCCCACAGACCTCAGATCTGGGGAAGCTTTATCCCTGGAGGCACCCACATCTCAGAAACGGTACAGTTCCCTGAGTGATGTGCATTTCCGAGGTTCTGGATTTACAGCTTCCCTCACGGGACAGCCTGGATTTTGTAGTCCAACAGCCAGATTCGCTGTCTGTTCCTGCCCCTGTGGCACATACTTCAGAGGCCCTTGCTGCATTTTTAATTATGTAGTTGAGCTGTTGTCAGCATTTCCACAATCGTTTCTTATGGTCCTTCCTTCAGCGCTTTACAACATAGCAATTCCCTAAAGTGGATGTCAATACAGCAGCATCAGTTAATAGGAGAATGTGCTCACAGAGTCTAGGGGACCTGGGTTCAAATCCACGGTCTGTAAATTATTAGCTGTGTGGCCTTGGACAAGTTATTCAACCTCCCTAAATTCTAGTGTCTTCATGAACAAAATGGGGGCGATAACAACACCTACCTCATGGAATAGTTCTAAGGATGAAATAAGATAATGAATAAAAATGTCCTGGATCTAGAAGCACCTGGGTGGCTTAGTTGGTTGAGCATCTGACTTTTGATTTTGGCTCGGGTCATGATCTCACAGTTCGTGAGACTGAGCCCCATGTCAGGCCCTGTGCTGACAGTGCAGACCCTGCTTGGGATTCTGTCTCTCTCCCTCTCTCCCCCTGTTCCTCCCCTGCTCACACTCTCACTCTCTCTCAAAATAAATAAATAAATAAACTTAGAAAGAAAGAAAGAAAGAAAGAAAGAAAGAAAGAAAGAAAGAAAGAAAGAAAGAAAGAATTGTCCTGGGTCTAGAGTGACACTGTCCAATAGGTATATAATGAGAGACACATGTAATTCTAAATTCTCTACTAGTTTCATTTTTAAAAACAGGAAAAGAAACAAGTGAACTTAATTTAACATATATATAAACATCATTACCAAACAACATCAGTATAAAATATATGAGTTATCTTTGTCATACAAAATCTTTGAAATATTCTATGTATATTATACATCTCAATGACAACAAGCCACATGCCAACTGCTTGCAGAGGGTAGCTGCCATATGAGGTCTAAAACATGGTAAATATTAGGTAAAGGCACATTCCTTTCACTAATTGTCCTTCCATGCCTTGGGGTTTATAGGCATTTGGAAACGAACTCGGAAGCCACCTTTAGCCCCATTGCTGAAAGGTAATTTTTGAGTTCTAAAGCCAGTCTTTTCCTGTAGGGAAACAGGCAAGGCCTTGGTGCTCAGCCACCTGTGCACAGGTAGAGAGTTTTATGGATTCCCAACTCTACCATTCTGACTTCCTGGAACCCTACACCTCAAAGTTGCAGAGGCCCTCAGTAGTCTAGTCTAATCTCTTACCATTTGCTTGAGCACCTCATATAATGCTCATGCTAATCCCTCAGCCTCTTCTTGAATGCCCCCAACAGTGAGCAGCTCACCAAGCTCCTGGGACTGCCTGGTCCACTTTCAGATGACTTTGGCTTAGAAGCCCATCTTTCTTCTCTCTAGCTTCTGCCCATTGGTCCTAATACTAACCCCTGGGGAGAGAATAAGCCAAAGCTCTGTTCTGTATGTGAAGCTGGTTCTTAGGTCCCCCTCTAGGTCTCTTTTGTCAAAGATAAACAGGCCCAGTTATTTCCATGGTTGCTCATATGACAGGATGTGAAACTCCCTCTCCATACTATGTGTATGTATCTTTTGCAAACTGCAGCTTCCAGAACTACACATAAGATAGTCAGTGTGGGCCTCAAAGACAAACATTCCTGTTTGTGGGCAGCCTCACCACCACTGCCATCTTTGCCACAGCCACACCACACCCTCAGCATCTTGTGGCAGGCAGCCTCTCAGCCTATAAGGCCTCCACATGCCCAGCTCCATGCCGGATGCCAGGAACTCTCCACCTACCAACTGAGTGTCCTTCTGACGCTGGCCTCTCTTCCTTCTAGCCTGGATGCAAGGAGGCCCAGGAGCTCCAGTATCACGTCTCCTCCTACCATGCAAGGGTCTATGAGCCCTTGCCAGCTCCCTCACAGCCTCATACACAGAGGCAGAGAGCCCAGAGATGCCTTGGCATATTGTTTCTCTGGGGGATTAAGGTTGCTCCCCTTGTGCCCCTCTGGCAGTGGGGAAACCCTTGGCTAGCTTTCCTCTTGTGTGTTATGGAAATTCCTGCCAGGATCCCAGCACTGGGGCTGCAGTTTCAGCCTCTCCCTTCTAGATGTTTCTTTGCCACTGATTAACCCCACACCAAACTCCCATTAAGGCCCTGTTCAAAAGAGTGGGGTGGACAATGCATGGGGCTGGGTGGGAACAAATACACTTCTCCAGAGATAGGGAAGGAAAGGAGCAGCTGCAAAGGAAGATTGAGCTCGGCCTCACTCCCATCGATCAATAAATCAGTCAATCTTTATTGAGCTCCTCTGCCTGCACATGCTCATTAGCCAGCATGGACCCAAGAGTTGCAGCTCTGAGTCTGGGATTTGAGGGGGAGGAGAAGGCTTCTGTAAAACATTTTCACCTCATGAAGTTCAGTAGATTCCCTGTAGGGTCATTAGCTAATTCATGCTAAGGTGTTAATGACTTATCAGCTTTCTTTCTTTCTAAAGGGACTCTAGCCAGGGAGGGCCTGGGCAGGGACCTCCTAAAAGGGTAAAAGGTGGAGAAGTAAATGCTAAAGGCAAATGTGTCTATCTTGCCATTTTCCCCAGGGCTCAGGATGCTGAATATTCACTAGGCTCAGGAAAGAAGGTAGGAGCAGAGCTCTGGTGACAGTGCTGCTTTCATTCCCTGGTTCTTCCCTTCACCAATGTGACCTACAGCCAGTTACTTGGCCTCCTGAGCCTCTGCCCAAGTAAAAGAGGAGCATCCACCAAATACAGATGGGAGGATAAAGAACTTGGTATAGTTCTTGGTTTAAAGCAAAACAAAACAAGAAAACGTGGTGATTACTTTTGTTCATCTTGAAATAAACCCAGACTGACAAGAGCTGTGGCCTTCCAAAAAGGGGATTGATGGTGAATCTTCCTTGGCCTTCAACTATAACAATTCCTGCCATCCAGACCTCATCTGGTGGCCTTCTATAACACTATCTTTTGCAAATTTGTCCAATCCTTTTTGATATGTATTCCCATTTATATATCCTCCTTATACTACCTCTTAATTAATGAGTCTCACAAGTTTTTGTTCTAAAATCACCTCCCTGAAACATTAAAGGCAGGTTCCTCAACCCAGTGTTTTGGGATTTGATAACCAAGCTGCACTTTCCTTTTGATTCATCATTTTATAGATTCTGCCCATGTCTTAGCTCAGGCTTTTCCCTCTGCAGATTCTGTACTGCATCTTTATACCTCAGTCTTGCCTGCTTCACAGTATTCATCCATCCATTCATTCAACAAACATTTATCAGTTCCTTCTAAGTACTGCTGATAAGAGCAGGACCACAATCATGGTCTCTTTCCTCATAGTCATTATATACCACCAGGAAAATGGAAAGAAATAGGTAAACAAGCAAATGAGTAAAATAATTCCAGTGTAATGGAATAGAAATAAGTATAATGAAGAAAATGAACAAGAGGTTGAGATGTGGACTACTACAGAGGTCATCAAGGAAGGAAGGAAGAAGTCCTCAGGTGGGAAAGAGGTCGGCATGAGACCCCGAGATACTGAGAGTGGGGGGAATAGGGAATGGGTGGGGGGTGGAGGGACAAGGTTGAGCCGGACCATGAATAGCTCTGTAGCCCATCTAAAGGGGCCTGGACTTTATTGTTAAACTTGTAGAGAAGCTGATGATAGGTTTTAATCATGGTGGTAACATAGCCTGATGTTTGTTTTAAAAGGTTAACTTTGCCATCACATACAACATGATAGGTTTGGGAAGAAAACAGATTGCAAATTTGGAGACTGTTGTTTTAACCTAAATGAGAGACAATGGTGGGTGAGACCCATGGAAAGAAGTAGATAAATTCTAGGCACATTTACAAACTAGAGGTAAAAAAGAGCAGGGGGTAGATAACCAGGTGTCCTGTTTCAGGCACACATTCATTTTGTGATGTCTGTGAGGCATGGTGTGTCAAAAAGGTAGATGGACACATGAGACGGGAGCTCACAGACCTGACCAGACATGAGTTTGGAAATTATACCATAAAGATGACCTCTCAACCGTAGGACTCCATCCACTCGCCTCCCTCCTGCCAAGCATTCCGGTTTTTCTCCTGGGGACACAATCTGGTGCTACTGCATTTGCTGAATAGCCACTAAGGCTGGACCCACAGATTTCCAGGAGGACCAAGGAGTCCCAGAAAAAAAACCAAAACACAAAAGAAGCAGTAGCCATTGCTATTTGCCGTGGAACCACACATTCTCACTCAATTCTGAGTGTTGTTCATTGCTTTGTATTATTCTGGAAGGCGTTGCTTTTCTCCCCCAGGATCTTTGCAAGTGTTATTGTTTGGCAAAATGGCCATCTCAGTTGCATTCAAGCAAATACTTGTTCTAGTTCTGAAAGTGGAGCTAAATGACCATTCCTATTTATAAAATCCTCTTTTTTTAAAAAAAAAATTTTTTAAAGAGAGAGAGGGTGTTGGGGAGGAGCAAAGAATGAGGGAGAGAGAATGCCAAGAAGGCTCTGTGCTGCCAGTGAGGAGCCCAACACAGAGCTTGATCTCATGAAGTATGAGATGCTTAACCAACTAAGCCACCCAGGCGCCCCTCAAATCCTCTTATTCTGATTGGTACCACATCTTTTGGGTGGTTACATTTATTTTCCATTACTCATGGCTTTTTGAGACAAACATATTTTAGACTTTGAATTAGCCCGTGGTTACAGCCTCAAATGAAAGGAAATGTAAAGTCTGATAAACACAAGAAAGAGCAAGAAAAGGGACTAGGGCATCTTTCATTCTGTGACTACATCTCAGAAGGCCCAGATTTCCACAGTGATTCTTCTGAATGAAAGTTTCCATGAATCATGAGCTACCAGAAAAGAGAAACATTATTTATGATATCTAATTTTTTTTCTAGCTTTTGCATTTCTTCCATTTCAACAACGAAAGGAAAGTTGGATTTTCCCCTTCTAATGTGTATAGAATCAACTCCTAGGCAACGTTTCACAAAATTTAAATTTTGTGTGCTTTTTAAAATATTTCCAGAAGGCAGCAATTTATAAAGGAGATTCTGGTCAGTAAACACCTTAAGCAAAAATCACTGTGCCATTAAACATTTTGCATGCTGTTGTAATGTTTTCCATATAAAATTACCAAAATTATCTGCTAACTCTGTTACCTGCTCTCAGCCTAAGGAGAATAAAACAAAGCCATCAGCATATGCCATGCCAGCAACTTTTTTTTCTGTTTTAAATGGCAGTAGGGAGCTTGAATTTGCATGCTAAAGTAAATGAAACGATTTTATTATATTTGCTGAAACAGCCCATTACTGTATGTCATTTCAGAAGACCACAAAATTTAGCACATGTAATCGAAATGGATTGCCTCCTTCTAACTGTGAGGAGAAATGTAAAGACACTGAATTGAGTTCTTATAAATGGAAGTGGTTAATTATCTTACCATAATCTTGCTATTACTTGAATACAGTTTAAATACCATATACGTCTTAAGTCTTTGCATTTTGCCTTTGAATATGTTGGGTATTTCCCTTAGAAAGACTTAATTGTGCATTTATTTCTTTGTACCTCATTGTCTCAGCTAATTAGATATTTTTTAGTTTCAGATGCCAAAAGAAGTATTGTCAGATGCATGAAGTTGCTTATCCTATAGAGAAGATTGCCAACAATTTAAATTTTAATTTAGAAGTTTCTACTGTATTTATTTTCTAGTTAACATACAAAGAAAATGCGGTTTAAAGGAAGGTTTTTTCATCTTTCTCTGTGGGAGTACATGTGCTTAAGCAAGCCAGCAATCTAAAATTAGAAATGTTCTCTTGCAAAAAGCACACAAAGTCTGCAAGAGGCCTGGGAATTGAACAGAGTGGGAAATAAAAACTAACAACTCGTGATAAGGAGATACTTGGTGACCCAGTGTGAGCTTTCTATGAGGTGCTTGTGTTCACCGTGGTTAGGTACAAAGCCCTTTTGCTCTCCTGGTTTCTGAGAGTTTGGTTAGAAAATCAGAATGAAAAATGCAGATGTCTTGAGATAATTTGGGGCTTTTTTGTTTCAATTCAGTTGGGGAAGACTTTTCTCCATGATCAGAGAAGCAGCAGCTTACTGTTCAAAACATCAAAAAAAAAACAACACAAAAAACTAACAAACAAAAAAACCCTTGAAGAAACGTGTCTCAATAAACTTTTCTCACAAATGCTTCTTGATACAGAATATCTTCTTAACAAGGATAGAAAGTCAATATTGAGCCAAAGATAAAATGGTGAAACAAGAGTATTATTAAAAAAGAAAACTTTGACCAATGGAAACAAATTAGTACAAAATAAATACCACTGATAATCAAATTACTGGCATAGAATAAAGGTTTGAGATCATTAAAGTACATGTACATTTAAAAAGATAAATTATAGCAATGAAAAAAAAAGACAGTTGATATGGAAGGCAGGATAACTAGCATTCCTGAAAAAAGTCTGATATATGGACTAGTTATGTATTCAAAAATATTATCTAAGAAAATTTATCTGAGTTGAAGAAAAAAATTTTTAATCATCTGTCATTGGAAAGAACATGTATTCTGAGAAAATCTGATACAGGACTACACTAAGACAGATTCTAGTCAAGTTCCTAAAATCTCAGGAATAGAACAATTTTAGGCAACTGGACAGAAAAAGCAAATAGCCTACGAGAGATTAAAATCAGACTTTGTTAGATCAATCAGTGCTGTAAGACAATGGAACAATTGTTCTGATGTGAAAATTGCATGACCCAATAATGTTACACCCAAGGTGGCAGTCAAATAGGAAAGCATTATGAACCATGGAGGGACAAGGGAGCATGCTACCCATGAGCTCTCTGAAAAAAACAAAAAACAAAAAACTAGACAATGAACACCTGCCAATTCATTTTCAATTAAAATTAAAAACTCAGAAATGGAGAAGGTATGATTTTTTAAAAAGACTAATGGTGGACATTCCATTAAATATTAACTCTTAACATAATGTAAATTGAGGTTACAGGATAAAATACAATGTTATAAACCCAAATTTACAAATAATAATAAAACACACAAAAAAAATGGAGGCAAAGGAGACAGAGGTATGAAGATGTGTGGTAGTACTAGGGCCCTATTCTTTCATAGCAGGGAGTAAATTTACAATGTTGAAAATGAAAATCTAGAACTTTTAAAATCTTGATTCCAACATTAATATTTTTCATGTTTTCTTAACTTTAAAAAGTTCTTTTAGGGTACCTGGGTGGCTCAGTGGGTTAAGCGTCCAACTCCAGCTCAGATCATGATCTCATCTTTCATGGGTTTGAGCCCTGCGTCAGGCTCTGTGTTGACAGCTTGGAGCCTGCAGCCTGCTTCGGATTCTGTGTCTTCGGCTCCCTCTGCCCCTCCCCCGCCCATGTTCTGTCTCTCTCTCTCTCTCTCTCTCTCTCAAAAGATAAACATTGACATATTTTTTAATTAAAAAAGTCCTTTCATGGAACAATATTCCTCAAGATGAAGAAATATGTATTTGAAGTTCAATAGTCCCTTTAATCTTACTTCTATAATTTCAAGTAACATTAAACTTAATACATTTTACTTCCAAAAAGCATTTATAATTTTATGCACATAATGATAAAGTACCTTCATTTTTTTTAACTTTTTTTTAAGCTTATTTATTTATCTTGAGAGAGAGAGAGAGAGCATGTGCATGAGTAGAGGAGGAGCACAGAGAGGGAGAGAAAGAATTTCAGGCAGCTCCACACTGTCAGTGCAGAGCCCAATGCAGGGCTTGATCCCACTAACTGTGAGATCGCGACCTGAGCCTAGACCAAGGGTTGGATGCTTAACCGAATGAACCACCCAGGTGCCCCAGTACTTTCATTTTAAAAAAGACTAGAAGCAGACATGCCACGGTGTTAATAATGGCTCATTTTAAGTCATGGAATTAACCATTATTATAGCTTTATCTTTGTTCTTCTGCAATTTTTTTAAATTTCAAAAAAAAAAAAAAATTTAGAGCAAAGGTTGGAGCTGGACCAGGGAGGGATATCTAATAAGAATTTTTCTCAGATCTTCCCAGCTCTAGGTTGGTCTTTAAGAATTTTTGTCTTGGGGAGCCTTGGTGGCTCAGTCAGTTGAGTGTCTGATTTCAGCTCAGGTCGTGATCTCACGGGTTCATGAGTTTAAGCCCTGCAGCAACTTTGTGCTGTCAGTGCAAAGCCTGCCTCAGATCCTCTGTCCCCCAGCCCCTTCTTCTGCCTCTCCCCCACTCGTTATCTGTCTGTCTGTCTGTCTCTCAAAAGTAAATAACTTTTAAAAAGAATTTAAGGGGCGCCTGGGTGGCGCAGTCGGTTAAGCGTCCGACTTCAACCAGGTCACGATCTCACGGTCCGTGAGTTCGAGCCCCGCATCGGGCTCTGGGCTGATGGCTCAGAGCCTGGAGCCTGTTTCCGATTCTGTGTCTCCCTCTCTCTCTGCCCCTCGCCCGTTCATGCTCTGTCTCTCTCTGTCCCAAAAATAAATAAACGTTGAAAAAAAAATTAAAAAAAAAAATAAAAAGAATTTAAAAAGAATTTTTGTCTTGAGCAGCTGGGGAACTTGCATAGCTGTTTGTATACTCTATCATGCACACATTAGAATGTATCTATTTGCTGGGGCACCTGGGTGGCTCAGTTGGTTAAGTGTCCAGCTTCGGCTGGGGTCATGATCTCACGCTTCGTGGGTTAGAGCCCCATGTCAGGCTCTGTGCTGACAACTCAGAGCCTGGAGCCTGCTTCAGATTCTGTGTCTCCCTCTCTCTCTCTCTGCCCCTCCCCTGCTTGCACTCTGTCTCTCTGTCTCCCAAAAATAAATAAATAATTTTAAAAAGAATTAAAAAAAAAGAATATATATATTTGCATAAATGCTTTCACTACTGGAAAAATTAATTAAGTAGCCCCTTCAACTTTTCATTTTATGTCTACTCCTCTAACTCTCTCCCTCCTCAGGCCTGGCTTTTCTGCCCTTCCCTTGTCCCCTGGGTTGGAGGGAAACACAGTATGGTGTAATGCAAAGGTCTGCTTCTGGCTCCTTCAGTTAGCCTCAGCTTAGTAACTTCCTTTTCCAGGCCTTGCTACCTCACCTGTGACACATTATCTCCTGCTTGATGGCAGGACTTGGGTGAACTAACTACTCAGAAGAGACACCAAGGCTGGGAATGGGAGACATGGAAGAAAGCCAAAATGTTCACCGTTGTGTCCCCATACCAACCAGCTGCAACAGGAGCTCCAGGAGGATGGTGGGTAGAGGAGGGCAGGTGGGTCGTGGATGGACCAAGATGCTCGCTCAGCCTTGGCAGGTGAAGGCCAACAGCACAAATATGCTGGTGAGTGTTTTCAGTCCTTAAACTTTCCTATTCTTTTTTACAGACTTAGGATGGGGAAGGTTAGGAGGAAACAGCACAGGGAACAAGAGAACATATCCTATAAGTTCATTAGTATCCAAAGAAAAGAGAATTCCGTGAGCGACAAAGGTGCAAAGCAGTTGTATGACAGCTCTTTCAGTAAAATGTTGGGGCAGCTCAGGACTTCACACCTGTGCCTTCCTTGACCGTGATGACAATCCTGGGCGTTAAAGGGAAGTGACATCACTGTGCTCCCCACTTTAGGGATGACAGGGGCTCAGCCCAGTCAGGGATGTCCCCAAGGTCACTAGGTTAGTGAGTGGGAGAGTAGGGATCCCAAGCCAGATCTGCTCACTCTATAGATGATGTTTTTTCTGGTACTGCAGTCATTCAAATATAAAGCCATCACAGACCTAAGTTCATTTAGCAAACAAAGCACAGAACCTAAAGAAACACAGAAAGGGTAAAAGAGAAAAAAGCTCTCCAAATTTTCTGGTGCCACGTAATGAGACTTGTTACTCCTGACTTACCTTCTTCCCTGTGGACAGCATTCCACACAGATGCCTCAGAGCTCTCCACATGCAGTGCACAAGGCTCAGCTAAAACCCTAGACAGAGGGAGTGAAGTAGCACGTGGGGACGCTGTGTGTGTCACATGTACACTTGCTTGTATTTTATTTCCCCATATCTTTTCTTGTCCATATATGTATGACTTTATTGATCCACCGGCAGCCTCACTGAGTTAACTGGCAGGTGCCATGCAATTCCTCTTACATCTAAAGAAAAGAATAAAGTTTTCAGAAAACATTGGTATGCTATAGATTTCTAAGCCCCCGGGGAGACTGCAGTTCTGTCAGTCCTTCCAAGTATCTCTTTTACACAGGACTCCAGTGGCTGATTTCCTCACCTCCTTTACTAATGTAATCGTTAGTAGTTTGCAGCAGGATTATAATTGTAATAATAACAGCTCACATTTCTTGAGCACTTAAGGCTCAGTGCTAAGTGTTTTGTTAGCATTATCTCATTTGAGAGAATTACTATCTTGATATTTTAGATGATGGAATTGAGAACTGGAAAGGTTAAGGAACCCATTCCTGATTGCCCAGCTTTTATGTAATGAGGAGGAGAATCAAGCCCTGGCCCAGCTGATCTCAGAACAATATTCTCAACCACCAGACTAGCATCCTACACATTTCCTCTGGTTAACACCACAGCTGAAGAGCACAAAACACCTGCTGAATGCCTCAGCAGCCTCTTGAGAGTAGACATAGAAAAGCTTTCCGGCAGCATGGCTAGAAGTTGGGGCTTTGAACTCAAGTTCAAATCCCAGCTCTGATACCTACAACCTGGCAATATGTTGGAACCCCAGATTCTTTAGCGAGTCAAGGATAATGACAGCAGCAGCATCACAATTAAGTAATGATTAAATGAGATTAATATCTAGAAATGCTTAGCTTGATGACTCTTGTATTGTGGACTCAAGAATATTACTATTATTTGCATTAAGTCAAAATAGAAACAACTATTCTTTCTTTCAGCCTCCAATGGCAACTTATTGAAGGTAAAACTAATAAGAGTTTGCATATTTTATTTATTTTTTAACGTTTATTTTTGAGAAAGAGAGAGAATGCAAGTGGGGAAGGGAAGAGAGAGAGGAAGACACAGAATGTGAAGCAGGCTCCAGGCTCTGAGCTGTCAGCACAGAGCCCGACGCAGGGCTCGAACTCATGAGATCATGACCTGAGCCAAAGTCAAATGCTTAACTGACTGAGCCACTCAGGCACCCCAAGTTTGCATATTTTGAAACCATTGGCTAAAATGAATCAATCACCTGTCAGAGACCCCATTTTTCTAACATTTACCCTAAAACAGCACTGCAAAGACTGTCCAGTAGGTAAATCAACCAACTAATATTCATGAAGTATCTAATATTTCCAAAGCATTGAGACATACTAGTGAGTGTAAATCCAAGTGCCTGCCTCCAAAGAGTTTTCGGGCCTTGTTATATAACAACAGAATGTTACAACACAAAGACAATCCAAACTACAACTGCAATACACAGTTGTAGGTGAACTTGCGAAGCAGTATGCGATAAATCCCACTTGAAGGGGGTAAATAATGACACTCTTAGCTCAAAGTAAGTGAGCCAGAAAATTTGTATGGGTTAAGACAGAAAGAAAGAATTTAGAAAAGGTCAAACAAAAGATGGTGAAAAAGAAAACATAGTACCTGGTGGTACAGAGACAGGGAAGGGAGGATAGAGGTGGAAAAGCAGTGTGATGTGGGTAGCTATAGTAGGGCATAGATGAGGATGGGATAGAATAGGAGTCAAGTAAATAGTGAGGTTCTTACACCCCTTCTTCTCTACTCATGAACACACTAAGGAGCAGAAGAAAAATAAAGCTCTATTATAAAAAGAAATTCTTTTTTTAATGTTTACTTATGGGGGGGAGGGGTAGAGAGAGAGGAAGAGAGAGAATCCCAAGCAGGCTCTGTGCTGATGTGGAGACCGATGTGGGGCTCGATCCCACAAACCATGAGATGGTGACCTGAACCAAAATCAGGAGCTGGATCCTAGTGAGCCACTCAGGAACCCTATAAAGAGTAATTCTTAAAATGACTTTCTTCAAGGAATCTCAGCAGCACTGTCTCTTGGAGTTTTAGGGTGATGACTGCTCACCTCCTTAAGTCTGCTGTGAATTTGGAACTCATTAAAAGAAAGAAGACCCAAAAGTCAAAGAGTCATAACACAGTATAAACTCATAAACTGATAAGGCTGGGTGGAAAATGGGGTTAGCTCTTAGCCAGAATTTTTTTAAACTAATTTGTTGGTCCAATTAGGGACAAAATTGTATAACTGCGGCCTCCCCATACATACCATCCAGGCAGATCACTGCACATTGTAGGAAAGGAGACAATGCACATCAGGATGGGCTCAGTGCCCTATCCTCCTGCCACTCCTACCAGTCAGTTGTGCAGCGAGAAGATGCTTCCCTCCCAGTTGTGGACCCAAATACATCGATTGGTAGATCGCTGGATTGATCAATAGATAGACAGATGATAAATACCAAAGTATAACTAACAACTAAGAGAAACATTTTATCTTCTGTGTTTTCCCCAGGAACATATTACTGAGATTTTGTCTGTATCTATGAACTGGTACATTCTAAAAATAGCCTTCTGTGTTTTAAGGACGTTGGATCTATTTCTGCTGTTTTGAATAAGCATCTCGATTTCACTTTCTGGGAAATCCAAAGTAAGTGGAATTTCAAGATTTGTTTTGTTACGCCTCCAATTTTGCAAACTTAAACACGTTGAAATTAGGGATAAAATATAAATTTTGTACTTTATAAAGATACATTGGAAAATAAATCATGATCTATTTGAAGATTATTGTCTAAACTTGAACCAAATTTATTTTTTTTTTCAATATAACTTGAACCAAATTTAAATATCCCTCCCAAAGAATGAAAGGAAGTGACATCTATCAGTGGGAAGCAAGTATATTAATTGTTCTGTTTGTGTTTTGATTTTGTAATTGGAGACCTAACAATGTGACTGATTTCAAAAGCCTATGCCTTTTTCTCTTCTTTTTCCTTTCTTTTCCCAATCCAATTTGAAACTCCAGTATCTTAATTACGTAAGCCAAATATTGATCTGATTAAGGCAAATAGTATCAAGATGACTAACTACTAGCCCCAAATATCCCAATGTGCATTTATATTCCAGAATGCACTTGTTCACTCAGGTGACTCTGATGGATAGAATGGGGGTCACTAGGGGCGCCTGGGTGGCGCAGTCGGTTAAGCGTCCGACTTCAGCCAGGTCACGATCTCGCAGTCCGTGAGTTCGAGCCCCGCATCAGGCTCTGGGCCGATGGCTCGGAGCCTGGAGCCTGTTTCCGATTCTGTGTCTCCCTCTCTCTCTGCCCCTCCCCCGTTCATGCTCTGTCTCTCTCTGTCCCAAAAATAAATAAAAAACGTTGAAAAAAAAAATTAAAAAAAAAAAAAAAAAAGAATGGGGGTCACTAGATTGAGCAAAGTTCCTTCCCAGTCTAGACCACAGTGACTCTTCTAGTCATAAACCCTCTAGGAACAACAACTCTTCTTTTTAATGTACCAGTTGCTCAGGCCAGCACCATGGTCATATAAGGCAGAGGAGATGATAGTGCCACTTCAGGCACAGGGACTGTGACCTGAGACCCAGATGGTTCCAACCATCTGTAAGGGGCTGGGGAATTCGTCATGGTCTAGTACACATGATCTTCAAGCTTCTGAACACAGCCTGAGAAATTTAAGCATTTCAGGTGCCTGAGAGGCTCACCACTAAAACTACACAATTCCTCTTGGAAAGAGACGCTTATCCAGTTGGCATAGAGTTTCGGGTATCCGAAAGAATTCACAGCAGACCACATCACCGAGTTGGTGAACTCAACATTAGTCCCGACATGCCAGCTATGACAATAAGAACTGCTTGATCTCTCTACACACTCAAAGCAGAAGACACTCAATTTCAGATTTGATATTTTTTCTTCAGATAGCTTTTTTCTGCTGCCCGAGACCCATCTCTCTCTGACGTTACAGACATTATCACCCCACAAACCAAATGCCTCTAGCCACAGTGCTTCTACATCATCTCTCAAGCAGACCATAGATTCATCATTTACCCTAAGTTTTCTCACACTGAAAGCTCTTTTTTCTTTCCTATATTACCAAACACCTACAAATTATCTCCATGTAGTTTACCCCACAAACTCATTATGAACTCCAAAGGAGAGGTCCACAATTAGACAAAACTGTTTAAACAAAGTACATGTTTTTTAAAGGCATGGGGACTTCAAAAATGGTCTGTTCTTTCTGAGCCCTAGTTGGGCATGAGTGTCCTTACCTCTGCAGTGTCCAAGTTATTGGTGACCCCCACTGATGGCATATTGTGGACTTACAAGTACAGGCAGCCTGAAGGCAAATGGACTCAACTTTTCCTAGAAGAGGAAGGTCAAGGAGGCACAATGTTCCTGATGCTCAAAAGAAACAAACTGTATCTTAAAACACTAAAAAGTAGAAAAATGGGGGAAATGTATTTATAGTAAAATGCTAGCATGCAAAATGAATCAACCTTTCTCATTGTGTTGTACTGACAGTCCCATTCCTCCATTTTTCCTTTTCATATCCCTCTAGACTTGAGACCAATGCTTCCCATTGGTTTTCTAGACCAGCATCTCAGTCTCTCCTGGAAACTTGTTAGAAATGCAAACGCCTGGGTCTCATCTTAGACCCACTGAACCAGATACTTTGGGCATAAGGGCTAGTGATGGGTATTTTAAGGAGTCCTCCATATGGTTCTGAGGCTCACTTAAGGTTGATACACTGCTTTATTCTTTTTTTTTTTTTTAATGTTTATTCATTTTTGAAAGACAGAGAGAGACAGAACACAAGCAGGGCTGGGGTGGAGAGAGAGGAGGACACAGAATCCGAAGCAGGCTCCGGGCTCTGAGCTGTCAGCACAGAGCCCGACGTGGGTCTCGAACTCACAGACCGCGAGATCATGACCTGAGCCGAAGCCAGACGCTCAACTGACTGAGCCACCCAGGCGCCCCGGTTGATACACTGCTTTAAGGCATCTTCCAAGCATCCCCCCACTTTCTACTCAAGTTGTATTTGACAGTCCCTTTCTTCATCCACAACGAGGTACTGTCTACTCTTTGAGCAACTCAAAGGGTCCTTACAAGCAAGAAATACCATAACAGTTTATATTCAGGGAACAGGATACTAGGAACAGATTTTTATTTACCCCTTAGGGATATATATATACACATATACATCTATATATACATACATATATATGACATATATATACACATATATATGACTTATATATACACACATACATACATATGTGTGTATATATATATACACACACATATATGTGTGTATATATATACATATATTTATATTTGTTTATAAATAAATATTAAAGGCAGGCCATAAGAGGACAATACCAAGCTTTACTCACATCACAGTTTTGGGAGATAAAAAATAGCTTATATTAGTTTTGACTCACCACAAATAAGTTTTTTTAAGAAATTAAATACCTGTTATTTAACCTGTAGTTGAATCCCAGGTGAACAAGCGACTCTTGACTTTTATTTTAGCACTTCCATCACAATTAATTTAAATTGTACAATTTTAGAAGCTCATTTATTCTTCTAAATGTTCTCCAAATATTTAAGAATCTGATAGTAAACACCGTTTTCTTTATTGCAATTTCCTTCTCTCTACCTTTTCCTACCATGTTTGTAACTTGTGGGCTCATCTCTCAGCCAGCAAAGTGTCTCATGCCCAGAAACACCCAGAAACATTGAGAGCCCTTTTTGCTACCCAATGAGTGAGGAAAGGTCACTTGGAAAAGGCAATGGACTCAGAACTCAAAGAGGATGGGTGAGATTCAAATTGAGAAAGGTGATAAAGGATAAAACAAAGTTCAAAGGAAGGCCTGAGCCTTCAGCAGGGAAATCTGGTCCAGATATAGGCCTTGAGCTCAATATACTGAATTAGCATCATTAGTAATCTGAGCAGAAGATGAGCCTAGCTGCTTAAAACTCTGCTCCAACGCAACCTTTTTCCTTCCCTAGATAAGCACAGGCTGGTTGAGACTGCAAGGAGTTAGATAGGTCTCATTCTCTCCATTTCTCATTTTCTAGGTAATTACTATCTTTTACCAATTTATTTCTAAGAATTGCTTTGGCCATTTTCAAATAGAGAATGTTGTTCTACTGGGTCCTATCCAATTTTTCTATGAATGCTTTGAAAGGAAAAGGGCTGGTCCAAAAGTTAGACTTTGGGTTGATCTGGAGACCTTGGACACATAATTGTGATATTTTGGTCTGGGTGATGTCAGAGGAGACAATGTTCTCTGACATACAAAAAAGGAGCTTTTCTATCTTTACTGGACATGATCTCTAAATGCCTGTCATTCATCAGATGGCTAAAGACTAAGCCTGATGAATGTTTTATTCTCCTGTAACAAAAAAAAAAAGTGAGTATTCATAATAAAAACTATAGTTTGCAAATGTCATTTACTAACAACAGTACAACCTTATAATAAAAGATTAAGAAATGAACAATGTCTTTTCTTTTCTCAACCTTCCAAGAATAATACAAAGATGTTCACGTTTGTTTTTGCTCCCTTAGAGTTCTGAAATGATTCAAACGTCTACCTAGTTTATAGTCCCCCCACCTGAATACCAGCATAAATATTGAGAGGAGAGTCTGTTTACCTTTGATTTATTTAGAATATTAATTGTTGGTCTCTAGTACCATAAGTATTGCATATGTGACCCCAAATATTTTTGTCTGATATAAGAGAAAAACCATTAGAGAAAGACCACTAGCAGAGTACCCAGTAGAGATACAAAGTCAAACAAATCTCATTTCCTATTTTACTTAACAAACAAGTAAACATTTTACAGAGGCAAAAGTTATTGTTCCCTTGGATGGCATGGGCAAGCTACATATTCAGGGAGGGATGCATTTATATAATGTGTGGTTAGAGGTTAATCAATATTTCATTTCTATTTCGAGGCAACCAAATGCTCACATAGGTTGTTTGGTTGTCCTTTGCATTTTATTAGTTAAGTGAAATTAATTTATTTCACAAATATTTATTAAGTGCCTACAGCAGTTCTTGTTACATAGTAGGCATTTAGTGACTATTGATGCAGACAATATTTTTTGAGAATTTGCTATATGCAGACTCAGTACTAAGTTTCTTGGCTGAAATGATTCATAAGCAGAGATGGAAATTTCTTCCTCTCAGAGCCCTGAGTCTATGACTATGAAATCATTTGCATACCAAGCATCTTTGACCTCTTCCTTCCTCTACCCCTAGCCATTCCCGCCACTGCTAATGAGACAAGTAATCTAAGAGCTTGAGCAATGTGCCCGTAAATCCATCTCTAAGGCTCTGCTCAACAGTATGACCTCCCTTGGGCCCACTGCAGGAAAATATGCACCCTTTGAAACCTGAACCATCCATTACCATAGAAAAGTACATGCATCAAATGCCCACAGCAAAGTCTGTCAGTCACTGGCTCATCCTCTATAGTAATTCCAATCATTGATACCATAGCAGTTTGCTAAAAAGAGTAGACTGATCAAAAGCTACTGCTCAAATAGCTCCTGTACTACTGGGGAGCTTAGAGATGAAAATCACCCGGTACTCCCCTCCAGGATCTCCCCACCTGGGGGCCTTCTCTGACACCCTCACCCCTCTTCTGTAGCAGGAACCCCTTTGTTCTTTGTGCCTCCTTCCTATACTTTGAAAAACTCTCAGTAACGCCAATAATCACATTCTACTAAAATTATTTGTTTGCATACTTTTTAAAAAAATTTTTTTATGTTTTTATTTATTTTTGAAGGAGAGAGAGAGAGACAGCATGAGCGGGGGAGGAACAGAGAGAGAGGGAGACACAGAATTTGAGGCAGGCTCCAGGCTCTAAGCTGTCAGCACAGAGCCTGATGCAGGGCTCAAACTCACAAACTGTGAGATCATGACCTGAGCAGAAGCCGGACGCTTAACCGACTGAGCCACCCGGGTGCCCCTGTTTGCATACTTCTTGAGAATGGGAACTCTGGCCTCTTCATCTCTGAAGCTTCAACACCTTACATGAACGGCAGTGAATAAATGATTTTCAAGTAGATTTTCTTTGTTCTTAATGAGTCACTGAACAAATACCATTTAATCATAGTCCACAAGCTATACAAACACTGGAAGCATCTATTCAACCTGCTGTCTGCCCACCTCACAGTCCTAAAAGGTCCTTGCCATAGTTCATCATGATAGCTTAAAAAATATTTTGCCCAAATATGTTATTAAAAAAATTACACAATTTTTGAACAAGTGTGATCTTGCATATCTAGTACAAATCCCTTCATTTCATAGATGAGGAATCTGAGATTCCCAAGAAGTTAGGTCCAAGCCAGTGAATAAGAGAGAAAGAATAAAGCCCAAGTCTCCTTCCTTCCTGCCCAGTGTTTGGTTCACCAGTCCACAATCTAGATTCAGTTTGTTGAGGTTCCACTTCTTCCAATGCTCATGAGGGAGGTTTGAGGAGGGGCCTTGAAGTTGAACTGGATTCAGAAAGAGGGAGACAACCTCCACCAGCTGCTCTATTTTTTTTCCTCCCCAGACACACAAACACAGACCAAAATGCTGTCTTCGTACAAGAAATAAGAAAGAGAAGAAATGATGGAACTCTACATAACATGCAGCTAATGAGATAGAAGGAGACCCTGTAGGACGGTTTCAGATTTATATCTAGGATCGTGATAGGCGGTCCCTAGGTCAGATGTTCTGTAGTAGTTGAACTCTAGGATTAGAGTCTTTGGGTCTGCCCTGGTCTGAATCTCCATTCCTGAGATGGACTAAAATGTGAATAGCGCGTGACTTTAGAATCAAAGGAGACGGCTACACTTCCTGAAGCTTTCTTTTATCAGGCAGTGCTTTATCTACTAACTCACCAAATGCCCATTGAGCATGTGCGAAACATCAGGCACGGAGCTGAGTATTGTGGGTACAAATATGAATGAAACAGAATCCCTGCTCTCAGGGTACTCACTGGCTATGTTATCTCTGAACCAAGAACTCTTCCTTACATGCACACAATCACCTGCACACGTACACCCACACCAATACCCCCACCACACACACTGTATTAGAAACACATGAGCACCTCTGTCACAACTCAGGATTTGACACTCGGTAGGTACTGGCATAGTACCACCCAGACCCTGAACTTACTGTCTCATGACTAATACGATTTAGGCTTCCCCATATCTTTTGTCCTATGTCCTCAAAACAAAAGGCAACAGTGTCGAATGTTGAAGGTTTATAGATTGTGACATCACTAAGGCACAAATGGACATTGCTTAAGAGCAAAATAGAATTTGAGCAGCAAAATCACTTAGGCAAAAAAAAAAAAAAAAAAAAAAGGACAAATTAATTCTCTTATCAAACCTTCCTCTCAGATAGAATAAATGTGGTAGATTGAATGAAGAGTTACTTCTCTTCAAGTACCAATCTGTGATTTGGAAGATACAATTAAGTGCTATATTTTCAATAGTTGCAAACAGAGGTTGAAGAATGTTTTACAATGTTAAGCAATTCATGTTACTCTTAAATTTATCTTTATGTAGGTCTAAACATAATATGTGTAAAGAAAAATAAAAACTCTTTATTTTAGCCGCCATGTGAATTTTCAACATTGGAATCATGAGTAGTTTTATGTTTATAAAAATGCTCAGAATTTAAAAGTAAATTTTAAATGCCACTTTTATTTAAGAATTGTTATATTTGTAAATTACAATTTACAAATTGTATTTTTAACTTACTTTTAATAAATCTTGAATTTAAGTGTAACTTTTAAGACATAAATGAATTTAATGTTTTTATTTTTTTAATTTAATTTAGATTTTTGACAAAATATAATCAATTGTACACTTTTGAGTACAAATATATTTTGCTTTTAATCCTTTAGCTCATTTCTATAAATAGCATTTAAATCACGAACAGTATTAGGTATAACAATATAAGTAGTGATTTTGCTAAAATAAAGAGAAAAGGATATCTGACAGAATAAATTGATAAAACAACAATTGATAAAACATGTATGTATTTTATTACTCATCCAAACATCATTAGCCCATACCATAATACCAAGGCGTGCACAATAATTAAATTTAGTCATCTTTAACATTTGCCAACTTTCTATCATGTAAAAAACATGGCTTTACCCAGATTATTTTTTATTTCTCATGATAAAGGTACATAGCAGACAGTAGAAAGAAAGAACATATTTAGCAGTATGTTAGTCTCTTATCCTGGGTGCTGAAGTATTAGGGGTGGCCAGTGTCTGAGTCACCAAAAGTTAACATAAAACAACTGAAGCCAATAAGGTATGTATAGGAAAATAAGCCCTTTCCATCTTCTTAAAGTCAGAATTTGTTTCTTCTTGAATGCTGTCAGTCTCAGGTGGAATCACACGGGTACATGAGTCCATGGAGACGGTTTCCACCTACGGAGCCAGCATCAAGAAAGACCGATTTGGCTTTGCCAAATGTTCCTGAAAGGACTGTTCTGTGTGGATGGAGTTTTGCCTGTGTGCAAAGTACAAAGGATGCAAAAATAGCAAAGGGAATTTTCAGGTTCAGAAGCCCTGCCAGGGGCTGCCATGTCCCAACACTACTGAGGCTTAAAGCCAATCAGCTTTGCAATTCCCTGCTTGGCTGGAAGGTCTTTGTGGGTCTGGCTCAGTGCAGGGTATTCACAATGGTCTAAGCAAGGCTATGGTGAAACATGATTCTGCTATGTTTAGTTTTCACTTCAGAGCCCTTGGAGAGAGATGCACTAATCTTTCATTTATACATTAATGTCTAGCTCTTTCTGTACATTTTGTCAATCTTTTGATACGTTTTTTGACTTCATTGAATCTTCCAAAACCACATTACTCTTGGATTTTATCTTACTCCTCATAAATTCACACTGGTTTTTTTTTGTTTTGTTTTGTTTTTTAGTATAGTTGACACACAATGATACATTAGTAAACAAAATTATTAAAGTCCCGTAAATCTTCTCTTTTTGGCAATTTTTACAGTTATTTTGAAGTTGGCTAACATTTCTCACATTCATCACAGAGCTGCCTGCCTGTGTCTATCTTTACACCTTAATCACCTTTCGCATTGTAGAAAAAGGTCTCAAATTATCAGGCACCCATTGACCTTAAAAACTTTTAGATAAACAAACAAAAGATGAAGAGAGTGACAGCATGATGAGAAGGAAATCCTATTCAAATAGTTCAAGCGACACCCTCCCCCATGCTACCTCTCCCTCTACTCCACCCAAAGAACACATGACTGAGTGAGCCTGAGCTGGGAGCCTTGAATCTTCCATGTCCTGGGCACTGAATATGATTTCAGTATTTAAAGATATACGTTTTTCAGGCATTATCCCTAAATGCAAGCTAGCCACACGTGGGACTCAACTGCAGAAGCAGCATTCTGTCCCAGAGTTGGAGAATGGCCTATGCTGTGTTTTGAAGACAACACGTTGGTCTCCAAAATGTTGCCTTCCTTAGTGATTTTTCTAGTTATGATTTTTACCTATACTCATAACCAACTTTAGAAGTAAACCTTTATGTAAGTTATGAATTGTAGTTTCCTGTTTGGCCCCATCTGCCTGTAGGTTCTTAGTGAATAGCATCTTATGTTTTTAAAAAATTTTTTAAGTTTATTTATTTATTTTGAGAGAGCACGTGCACGCGCACACACACACACACACACACACACACACACACACACACACAAGGTGGGGGGTGGGCAGAGAGAAGGAAAGACAGAATCCCAATCAGGCTCTTCACCATCAGCGCAGAGCCCAATGCAGGGCTCAAACTCACCAACTGTGAGATCATGACCTGAGCCAAGATCAAGAGTCAGACATTTAACCAACTGTGCCACCCAGGCACCCCAAATAACATCTATGTTTGATTCACCCTTGGTATCACCTGCAGCTCCAACACAGTGCCTTGAACTGAAAGGTGTTAGAGAAATTGTTTTGAATGAATAAGTTACAAAATTAATTTCCAAGTATGGAGAAGTGTGGTCCTCTGGTGGCTTCTAATCCATGTAATAGGGTGGTCACAAAATGGTTACTGCCACATTGATACTAGCTGTTTCTAAGATACTATTTAAAACAGCATTTCTCAAAGTGTGGTTAACCAAATCACCTGCTTCAGAATTATTTACAAGTAAATGTGTGGGCTCCATCCCATGTCTCTTGGTTCAGTGAGGACCAGAGCCTGCATTTCCTCATGTTTTCCGTGTGATTCTGGTGCACTCCAAAGTTACAGAACCAATGTACAGGTGTCTCTTAGCAGTGTCTGGGCATTAGAATCACCCAGGAAGATTTTGCTAAGTAACAAAACCTAGCCCACCCCAGATTCATCGATCAGAATCTCTGGGATGGGCTTGGCCATCGCCCTGTCTTTAAAGCTTTTAATGTGCACTCAGGGCTGAGACTCACAGGTTCAGATGCTTCTCTCCCATCTCAGCCCACTTACAATCTGAACTATCAGCTACATTCAGCAAACACTGGGCACTGGAAAGAATGGGAAAGGATCAAAGACAATAAAACAAATGTCAGTGTGTGTGGGAAAGCTAAACTTTGGGCAAACTGCCTGGCAGCACAAGCTTCTAAAAGCAGTCAGTGTCATAGTCAAAATCACTGGCTCTCACCAAGCAGTAAGACAGTTACATTTGATGGGGGCACCATAAAGAGGTTCTTTGCTACCTTATGTTGTGTTACCTAAAATAACTCAATTGAATCCATGAAACTACTCCTAGGATTGGCCTATGATAACTCCTCACTGGAATTAGAAGAGAGGATGAATTAATCTATTGTTTTTTAAAAATATTTTTTAATGTTTATTTATTTTTGAGAGAGTGAGAGAGATAGAACGTGAGTGGGGAGGGACAGAGAGAGAGAGGGAGACACAGAATCTGAAGCAGCCTCCAGGCTCTGAACTGTCAGCACAGAGCCCGTCTCAGGGCTTGAACTCACAGACTGTGAGATCATGACCTGAGCCGAAGTAGGACACTTAACTGACTGAGCCACCCAGGCGCCCCTTAACCTCTTGTTTCAAAAAACAAATATTTGACTGTTATCTGGGGAAAAAAAAAAGTCTGAGATGCCCAGGTGGCTCAGTTGGTTAAGCATCCGACTCTACTTTGTCTCAGGTCATGATCTCATGGTTCAGTTCATGAGCTTGAGCCCCGCATAAGGCTCAGCACTGTCAGATTTTAAATTTTAAAAATTTAATATTTTTTATTAAAAATATATTTTATTAAAAATATATATAAATTTTTATTTTATTAAATATATATTTATATTATATACATATATATACATAACCTTTTAAATACCTTT
>NW_024412441.1:5059879-5077264 GCF_014898765.1 Herpailurus yagouaroundi
AAAAAGTCTATTTTGCATAAGCCATTTATAAAAAACTATTGTGGGGCGCCTGGATGGCTCAGTCGGTTAAGCATCCGACTTTGGCTCAGGTCATGATCTCGCGGTCCATGAGTTCGAGCCCCACGTAGGGCTCTGTGCTGACCGCTCAGAGCCTGGAGCCTGTTTCAGATTCTGTGTCTCCCTCTCTCTCTGACCCTTCCCCGTTCATGCTCTGTCTCTCTCTGTCTCAAAAATAAATAAGTGTTTAAAAAAATTTATAAAAAACTATTGCTATTGTCTCCTATGAGCCCTCTATGCTACATGCAGGAAGAGTACTTTTGTCCTTAATTTAGAGATAGTAAAATCTGGATGGAAAAGATCGAGTAGCTTCTCCAAGGCCACATACTTAGGAAATGTAAGAAGCAGGACATAACTCAGATTTGGATTCTGATCCAAATCCAATTTTTTCCCTCATTTATTCACATTCATCAATTTTATCCTTCCCCTAAAAGAAGAAATGGAATTTAGATTGTATGGGAAAATCTCACCTACCTGTAGCTTTCCTATGATACTTACTACTTCCTGCTTTATTTGTTGTAATAATTTGAGAGCTAGATCTCTCTTAATGGTTCTACCTAAGAGGGATTGTATGTGTTTGATTCATCTATATATTGTCCACCACGCCTAGCTCTGAACAATGCTGCGTAGTCAGTGTTTATTAATTAGATTAAAGTAAGATATAGTTTAAATTTAAAATTATAAAATGTTTAACCAAAGAGCAAACATAATCCCTGTAATCACTAACTGACATGATCTTTTCCAGAACATCCCTCTGTTTTCCTCTTAGAGTAGCATTACAACCAACACCATTACTAACCTTGCTGCCGTCAGTCCAAATCTTAACCAAAGATGGGACTTATATACCAGGACTCAATCACGGCTTAAGAAATCGATGTTTTAGGGGCACTGGTTCAGTCGTTCAAGTGTCTTGACTCTTAATTTCAGCTCAGGTCATGATCTTATGGTTCATGGGATTGAGCCCTGCATGGGGCTTTGCACCGACAGTGTGGAGCCTGCTTGGGAGTCTCTCTTTTCTTCTCTTTCTGCCCTTCTCCTGTTCACGTGCACATGAGCTCTCTATTAAAATAAATTAAAAAAAAAAGAAATCAATGTTATAATTCCAGGCCAAAATATTTATTTTCGAGCCTAAATGTCCGTAAACTGATGAGTGGGTAAAGAAATTGTGGTTTGTATGAACAATGGAATACGACGTGGCAATGAGAAAGAATGAAATATGGCCTTTTGTGGCAACGTGGATGGAACTGGAGAGTGTTATGCTAAGTGAAATAAGTCATACAGAGAAAGAGAGATACCATATGTTTTCACTCTTATGTGGATCCTGAGAAACTTAACAGAAACCCACGGGTGAGGGGAAGGAAAAAAAAAAAAAAAGAGGTTAGAGTGGGAGAGAGCCAAAGCATAAGAGACTCTTAAAAACTGAGAACAAACTCCGGGGGGCGGGGGGGGGGGGGGGGGGGGTGATGGGTATTGAAGAGGGCATCTTTTGGGGTGAGCACTGGGTGTTGTACGCAAACCAATTTGACAATAATTTTCATGTTTAAAAAAATAAAAAATAAATTAAAAATATTATTTATTTTCTTTTTATACTTCAAGTTTACTGATGTATAACTGGCAAAACTGAAATATATTTAAAGTGAACAACATGATGATTTGATACACATATGCATTGCAAAAGGATTCTCAACAATGAGTCAATACATGCATCACTACAGATACTTCTTTTTTGTGTAACACTTAAGTTCTACTCTCTTAGCAAATTTCAATTATATAATACAGTATCATCAACTGTAGCCACCATGCTATACATTAGATCCTTAGACCTATTCATCTTATAACTGAAAGTTTGTACCCTTTTACCAGCCTCTCCCTATTTCTCTCCTCCTCCCCAGTCTCAGACAATCATCATTCTACTGTTTTGTTAAATTTGACTTCTTTTTTATTTTAAAATTCCACATGTAAGCAATACCATGCAGTATTTGTCTTTCTCAATCTGACTTCTTTCACTTAGCATAATGCCCTCCAGGTTCATCCATATTGTTGCATGTGGCAGGATTTCCTTCTTTTTTTTTTAAGGCGAAGTAATACTACACTGTGTGTATGTACCACATTTTCTTTATCCATGTATCCATCAATGGATAAACAACTTGCTTCCATACCTCGGCTATTGTGAATAATGTTGCAGTAAACATAGAAGTACAGATATCTCTTTGAGAGAGTGATTGCATTTACTTTGGACATACAGCCAGAAGCAAGATTGCTGAATCAAATGGTAGTTCTATTTTTTTTTATTTCCTGAGAATCTTCACACTGTTTTCCATAGTGGCTCAGTTTACATTCCCACCAACAGTGCACAGGTGAACGTTCTCTTCTTCACAGAAGATCTTCACAGAATCTTCACCAATTCTGATGTAGAATCTTCACCAACAGTTCTTATCCCTTGCCTCCTTGACAAAAGACATTCTAATAAGTGTGAGGTGACACCTCATCATGGTTTTAATTTGCATTTCCCTGATGATTAGTGATGTTGTGCACCTGTTGGTCACTTATAGGTCTTTTTTAGAAAAATGTCTGGTGAGGTCCTATGCCCATTTTAAAAATTGGATTGTTTTTTTTTCCTATTGAATTATATGAGTTCTTTGTATATTTTAGATAACCTTTATCAGATGGGTTTGCAGATTATTTTCACCCATTCCAGAGGTTGCCTTTTCATTTTGTTTATGGCTTCCTTTGCTGTGCAGAAGCTTTTGAGTTTGGGGTAGTCCTGCTTACTTATTTTTGCTTTTGTTGCCCTTTGCTTTTGGTATTAAATTGAAAAACTCATTGCCAAGACCAATGTCAAAGAGCTTACTCCCCTGTTTCCTTCTAGTTTTATGGTTTCAGATCTGTGTTCAACTCTTTAATCCATTTTCGGTGGATTTTTGTGTATGGTGTAAAATAGAGTTTCATTCTTTTGCATTTGGACATCCAGTTTTCCCAGCACCATTTATTGAAGACTATTTTTTCCCATCATTTAAATTTGGCTCCTTTGTCAAAGATCACCTGATCATATATGCATGAGTTTATTTCTGGGGTCTCCATTCCGTTCCAATGACTATATGTCTGTCTTTGTGTCAATACCCTTGCCACTTTATTCAACATAGTTTTGGAAGTCCTAGCTAGAGCAATTAGGTAAGAAAAAGAAATAAAAAGGCATCCAAATTGGAAAGGAAGAAGTGACACTGTCACTATTTGTAGATGACATGATATTATATATATATAAAACCCTAAAGTATCCACCAAAAATTCTTAAAAGTAATGAATGAATTCAGTAAAGTTGTAGGATACAAAATCAATACACAAAAATCTGGTGGATTTCTATACACTAATGACAAACTATCAGAAAGAGAAATTTAAGAAAATTCCATTTACAATTACATCTGTTTCTTGATTTGAGTACTAGGTACAGAATGTGCTCACTTTGTAAAAATTTATTGGGCACTTTATTTATATTAAACAAATAAAAACTTTACTTAAAAGGAAGATACTGTTGGCACATTTAACTAGTAGTGTACTGATTCAAACAAGCTTCTAACTGGTAGGAGTTGGGGAGTGATTTCTCCCCAAAGGATTTTAATAGAAATATTTTACATCAAGTTAGAATTCAGTGCTCACAGTGTGTTTCTTTGATTTGCAGTTCTTATACATTCACACCACGTATTAGTCTGGCTTTTTGCCTAATAGAGTCTGTTGATGTTATCCGACCTTAGTCCTATCATTGTTCCCACCCACCCACCAAATATTTTTCAGAGATCTTTAAGGGCATGGAAAGAATCTCTGTCTGTAGAGACAGGGTCTTGGTTCTTTGTACCTAGTCAGCCAAGAGAGGCATGTTAAGAGGAGACGCATCAACAACATTGATGGTCTTTGCTTCGAAACCTCCTTTTAGTCTATGCCACCATTACCCTCTAGAACTATCACTGGCGAGGGCATATATTTCATAAAAATCTCTTCAGCTATCTCCAGGTACCACAAAGCGATTTCAAAATGGACAAATAAAAGAGTTCTTCCAAGAGCACATAAATAACATTCCTATTCCAGTGGGTCTTGGATCCACCTCCCATCACTTCTGTTTCCCCACTTGGCTGCCACACACAAACTTAGTCTCCAGACTTCCCAAGGCATCATTTTAATCAACTGTCTCTGTCTCTCCTTCCCACACTAACTCTTTAAGGAAACAATTCTTACACTTGAGAATGGAGGAAACAACCTCCTCAACAAGCTTGAAACTCCTTTTAGAAATGGCAAGCCAATTTGACAATAAGTTATATTTAATAAAAAATCAAAATAAAACAAAATAAAACTGTTATCAATGATTAACTCTACAAAGTAAGACTGGGAACAGAAATTTTTAGCTTTCATTGCATATTCATTTTTCTGTACTATTTTAACTGTTTACCATGTAACAGTATTTTTCAAAAGTTAATTAAAACAAGTTTACCATAAATTACAAAAAAAAAAAAGAAAGAAAGAAATGAACAGCAGCAACACATGCTCCTTTTTCAGTAAATACCCCAAACTCCTTGGCCCTATATAGTGATTTTCAAAATCCAGTAAACTCACATGTTGTATTTAAAGGCCCTGTCAGGAACTGTACTCTGTCCCCAGACAACTCTGGATTTGCAGTCATTGAGTCTCTTTTATTGATGAAATGAGGTCCCATTTCCAGGACTTAGGATAATAATGCCTGCAATGGGCCAATGCAATACCAGCAATCTTTGCAGCTCCATTAATTTCAAGTGGTGTCTTAATTCTAAGCACGTTATGAGATAACGTACATGGAAAGGGTACTCCAATTTTAAAACAGAACTTTCATGCACTTTAGAGTAAATACTTCCTCTCTAGGTTACCTGCTGGGGGAAATCTTTATAGTTTAGGCATCTATTTTCCCTTTTGATATCAATGTCTGCCAGTAAATCAAGAATTGGGGAGCTCCCAATACAATGTATTGAATCTGGAAAATACTTTTACCTCCCCTCATTTCTCAAACTAATTGAAATGACAGTTAAAATACTAAATATAAATAAATAAATAAATAAATAAATACTCTAAGAAGTGAAGAATAGAACATATGTGGGCCAAAGGTATAAAAAAAACTTTTTTGAGGATGAATGCATATGAGATTACACTCATGGTTAAACAGAAGAGAGGAAAAGGTACTAAGAGTACAAGAGGAGGATCAAGAGAAGCTACAATGAAGGTGAGAGGTGTTATTTCACAAGATGACCCCTGGACCTGAGCAGACACTAATGCAGCTGACTGAAAAATATGTGGGTTGGCTTTTGGGTGGTGCATAATGAAGAAAGTTTATGTTCCTGATGTCAATAAGAAAAATTAAAGGAAACTAGAAATTCAGGAAAAATAAAATGGTATATAAAAATTCATGGCTAAAATATGAAGCATGATTATAATAAATTTACAGAGTCTAAGAAAAGAAAATCTTGAACTTGGAACCTAAAATATTCTACACTTCAAGCAGACTTGATTTAAGAACATAAGTTACATCTCTACAGTCACACTCTGGTTCTGAAGTAAATAATATCAAGCAATAGTATAATATTGTCAATGATGTTTATTTCTTTTTGGTTTTCTGAATCAATATATAGGCAAAAGCATGGAAGACTTAATTAAAATTACCACTCAGAATGTAAATGCTTTAAATTTGGAAATGTAAAAATGATAGAATTGACCAGCAGTAGAGCAATTGAGAAGAGATGAGAGGAAGTGTAGGTGTGATCAACTCTACCATATTTCATATTATGGCTATGTCTGAGATTGATGGAACAAGAAATAAAAGCCAAATACATAATTGAAAGTATAACCAATAGGAGGGCAAGAAGCAAAGAAAGAAAAAGAAAAAAAATGGGAGAATGAAAAAGAAAGAGGGCTGGTGAATGTGAGCTGAGATAGATATTTTCCTATAGTAGAGTTACAAGACAAACTTGAACTTATAAGCTAAAAAATAGATATTTAAAGTTCTATAAAAGTGATAACCATTGGAAGAGCTAAAAACAGAAAATATTGTGGGTGGTAGCCTCTTGGGAATAGGGCTATGTCTAAAGGAAAGAGACATACTTTTCATTTTGCATTCTCACCTTTGACTGAAGTTTTACTTCCATAAGCACACACTTTTAACATTCTCATTAGTATCCTGACTTATAACATCCCGAGTTCTCTACCTTTTCAACTTTCTTTTTTTTTTTATTTTTAAATTTTTGTTGTTAATGTTTATTCACTTTTTGAGAGACAAAGACAGAGTGTGAGCAGGGCAGGGGGCAGAGAGAGGGAGACACAGAATCAGAAGCAGGCTCCAGGCTCTGAGCTGTCAGCACAAAGTCCAATGCGGGGCTGGAACTCACGAGCTGTGAGATCATGACCTGAGCTGAAGTCGGGCGCTTAACCGACTGAGCCACCCAGGCACCCCTACCTTTTTTAACTTTCTAATCCTCAACCAGTGAGGCAATGACTCCATACCATGATCAAAGCCTGACAGCAGGGTTACATTTCCATGGTTTTCAGCTTTAAGGTCAGTAGCCACCTCACTGGCACTCTCCAAGTCTGGCATGTATTACCTTGTACACTGTAAAAGCAGATACTTCTGAACTGTCTCCAACAGCGTGCTTGTCTTTCCTGCCAGAATCACCAATTTTCTATGAATGTCATCTTATCTTACAACCAAGCATCATAAATCTCTCAGTAGGTCTCTTCAATAAGGTGTGCTGATTAAATCCAAGGATTTCTCATTTTGGAACTACTGGAAAAGAAAAGGCTGCCAGAACTGAAATCCTGATAAGACATTCCAACTACGAGCTCTAGCAGAGGGTACTGATTACACTTTGGAGCACTTGCAATCTTAGATACTTCTAGATTCTAACGACAAAGATGGAAACCATGGTCATTAAATCCTAGAAATATTCCCTTTGCCCACTTTATTTTTTTTTTAATTTTTTTTTCAACGTTTATTTATTTTTGGGACAGAGAGAGACAGAGCATGAACGGGGGAGGGGCAGAGAGAGAGGGAGACACAGAATCGGAAACAGGCTCCAGGCTCTGAGCCATCAGCCCAGAGCCCGACGCGGGGCTCGAACTCACGGACCGCGAGATCGTGACCTGGCTGAAGTCGGACGCTTAACCGACTGCGCCACCCAGGCGCCCCTACCTTTGCCTACTTTAAATGCCAAAGCCAAAGCTAAATCACTAGAGGATAAAAGGTAATGCTGTACAATCTGCTTTGGAAGATACAAGGTTACCATATTTTTTCTACACTCTCCATCTTTATCCAGTCTCTAAACACACCATTACCTTCACTTGACTTTGCTCGGTTTAACATACCCGTAGCATTATTTCGCCCTGCCTGGTTTAACATGTCTTAGCATCACGTCATCTTATTTGGTTTAACTGAAAGAAGAACAAATACTGAGAGAAGGACAAAGTGCAAACTGTAACTGAAAAAAATCAAAATTTCTTAAAGGAAGAGACATTCAAGTTTGATAATAGCTTTTTTTTTTTAAAAAAAAAAGCACATATATTTTTAAGTAATATAAACCTATTGTAGAGCTTCAAATTTGCAAATTTAAGTAAGTTGGGTAAGGTCACACGGCTTGCAATATTAAGAATCCAGTCCAGAATTGTTGTTTTATTAACTAAATGATTACGCATATGGGGAGATGATAATCCTCACACCTATACATCTACTTCAAAACAAATGAATATTTCCTGAGCTAAAAACTGATGAGTTTTATACAAACTTTTTTCCTACATATTAGCAAGTTTCTCTAAGAATTTTATTCTAAACCTTGAAGGGGTTCCTAAATTCAGGGAAATAAAAATTTAGATTTTTTTTCCTTCAGATTAATCACAAAGATACTGGGACAAAATCTTTCTGTCTGATTATACCAATCTCAGAATATTAAACATAGGAGTTTTATTTCTGAATAATAAGAATTTTTTAAAGGCTAACCTATTTTCATTCCAATATTGCAGAGTTAGCATAAAGTGCCTTTAAAAAATATATATATATATTTTTTTTTCCAATTGTCCTCCTATTTATATGGCTAAATGTGAAATGTAAAATATCTTAATTACTATGGATTGTAGTCAAAAAAATTTTAAGAGTGCTAACCTAAATCTATTCCAGCCATTTCTATAATACAGCTCCTCTATTTTATCGTTAAAAACATTCTGGTATAGTTGACATACAATGTTATATTAGATTCAGGTGTACAATACAGTGATTCAACAAATCTATACATAACTCAGTGTGCATCATGGTAAGTGTATTCTTAATCCCCTTCACCTATTTCACCCATTCCCCACCCACCTCCCCTCTGGTAAACATCAGTTTTTCTCTATAGTTAGGAGTCTATTTTTTGGTTTGCCTCTTTCTTCTTTATTTGTTTTTCTTCTTCTTTTTTTAAATATTTACTTATTTTTGAAAGAGAGAGAGATAGATCAAAAGCAGGAGAGGGGCAGAGAGAGGCAGGGACAGAGAGAGGATCCAAAGCGGGCTCTGTGCTGACAGCAGAGAACCTGATGCAGGGCTCAAACTCAATGAACCATGAGATCATGACCTGGGCTGAAGTCGGACACTTAACCAACTGAGTCACCCATGCCGTTTTGCTTCTTAAATTCCACACATGAATGAAATCATATAATAGTTCTCTTTTTCTGACTGACTTATTTCACTTAGCATTATACTCTCTAGACCCATCCATGTTGTTGCAAACGGCAAGATTTCATTTTTTATATGGTTGCATAATATTCCTTTGTACATATGTATACTTACCACTTCTTATTTGTCCATTTATTTATTGATGGACACTTGAGCTACTTCCATAATTTGGCTATTGCAAATAATGCTGCAATAAACATAAGAGTGCATGCATCCCGTCGAATTAGTGTTTTCACACTATTTCGGTAGATACCCTGTAGTGGAATTACTGGATCATATAGTAATTCTGTTTTAATTTCTTTAGGAACCTCCACACTGCTTTCTACAGTGGCTGCATCAGTTTGCATTCCCACCAACAGTACACAATGGTTCCTTTTCCTCCACATCCTTGCCAACACTTGTTGTTTCTTGTGTTGATTTTAGCCATTCTGACAGATGTGAGGTGCCAGCTCATGATGGTTTTGATTTGCATTTCCCTGATGATTAATGATGTTGGCCATCTGTATGTCTTCTTTGGAGAAATGTCTGTTCATGTCTTCTGCTCATTTTTTAATTGGATTATTTGGGTTTTGTGTGTTGAGTTCTATAAGTTCTTCATATATTTTGAATACTAATGCTTCATTGGATATATCATTTGCAAATATCTTCTCCCATTCAGTAGGTTGTCTTTTAGTTTTGTTGATTGTTTCCTCTGCTGTGGAGAAGCTTTTTATTTTGATATAGCCTCAAAAGTTTATTTTTGCTTTTGTTTTCCTTACCCTCAGGAGACATATCTAGAAAGATGTTGTTATGGCTGATGTCAGAGAAATTACTGCCTATGCTCTCTTCTAGGATCTTTATGGTTTCAGGTCTCAGTTTAAGTCTTTAATCCATTTTGATCTTAGTTTTGTGTTTGGTATAAGTAAGTAGTCCAGTTTTATTCTTTTGCATGTAGCTGTCCAGTTTTTCCAATACCATTTGTTGAAGAATCTTTTTCCCATTGCATTTTCTTCCTTCATTTGTCAAAGATAAAGTGACCATGTAATCATGGGTTTAGTTCTGGGCTCTCTAGTCTGTGCCATTTATCTATGTGTCTGTTTTTATGCCAGTACCATACTGTTTTGATTACTACAGTTTTGTAGTGTGTCTTGAAATCTGGGATTGTGACACCTCCGGTTTTGTTATTCTTTTTCAAAGATTTCTTTGGCACTCCAGGGTCTTTTGTGGCTCCATACCAATTTTAGGATTATTTTTTCCAGTTCTGTGAAAAATGCTGTTGGTATTTTAATAGGGATTGCAAGAAATGTGTAGATTTCTTTGGGTAGTATGGACATTTTAACAATATTTGTTCTTCCAATCCATGAAGCAAGGAATATCTTCCCATTTCTTTGTGTTACCTTTAATTTCTTTCATCCATGTTTTATAGTTTTCAAAATACAGGCCTTTCACATCCTTAGTTAAGTTTATTCCTGAGTATTTTATTATTCTTGCTGCAATTGTAAATCGAATTGTTTTCTCTATTTTATTATTAGTGTATAGAAATGCAATGGATTTCTGCATATTGATTTTGTATCCTGTGACCTTACTGAATTAATTTATCAGTTTTAGCAGTATTTTTTTGGTGGAGTCTTTAGGGTTTTCTCTATATAGTATTATATCATTTGCAAATAGTGAATGTTTTACTTGTTACTTACCAATATGGATGTCTTTTTATTTACTTATTATTTTCTTTCTTTTTTTCTTTCTTCATTCCTTTATCTTGTCTGATTGCTGTGGCTAAGATTTCCAGTACTATGTTGCATAAAAGTAGTGAGAGTGGACATCCTTGTCTTGTTCGTGATCTTAGGGGAAAAGCTCTTAGTTTTTCACACTTGAGTATGATTTTAGCTGTGGGTTTTTCATATATAGACTTAATTATGTTGTGGTATGTTCCCTCTAAACATACTTTGTTGAGCATTTTCCCTCTATTTTATCTTTAACTTAGGAATTTATATTTCTTGCTAGAATTAATCTGAAAATAGATTACATTTTACCAGGCAATACCAACTGGTAATAGCCGTTGCTTGGAGCACTGTGTGAAGAAGAATTCTGGTGTTGTGTCCAAGTTCAGTAGTAAGGGAGACCCTAATTAATTAACATATTTACTACAGAACCAAAAGAAGAAAAATAACAGTATACGTTTGTTATCTCTGTCAGATGCTCAAATTTAGCACATTTTTAAACTCTGGATAGTTTTATGTTTTCTAAAATAAAACACCATTTCATAAGTTGAAATTCTGTAATAGAAAATGTATGTTAAGTCTTTAAAAACTACCAAAATTGCCAGGGTTACCCAAGCTGCCTCAGGAAGAAGATGGAAGTATTCCAATATAAATATCAACTTGTCATTCAGAGTCTGGAGGGTAAAATCATAAGAATAAAATGACCTGATAACATAAGGCCTTTAATTTAGCACCATTCTTCTCTAAATCCAGTTGTTTCTTCTGGGAACATTACTGCCCACAGACTAGAAATATTTTCTTTATTTAAAACAAACTTTCTTTTGAATAAATAACATAGATCTCCTAGTAAGAGACCCATGTGGAATATATTTATTTCACATATGATCAAGGAGATAACACAAATCAGTGGGAAAGGAGAGGATAAGTCTGAAACAACTAGTTAGCTATTTGCATTTTTAAAAGATGTTTCAGTTACAGCCTTGTGTCACATACACACCAAAATCAACTCCATATGGATTAGATTTGAATAAAGGTGACATCGTTTTTTTCAAATCTACAAAAAAAAGTAGGGGTGAATTTTTACCTGATCTCTGATTAGAGAAAGCATATTTAAGAGTAAATGCAATGGAAGTAATGGCAAAGGAAAATATCAACGATATAACTATCAAAATTTGTAAAGCATATATATTTTTTAAAAACACCAAAAGCAAAAATTGGGGAAAAAAATCTTAAGGCTTAAAAAAAAAGTTAAATAAGTTGCAATAATTAAGAATGTTTTCTGTTGAAAGTAATGGGTGTCTATTTAAATGACTTCCTGCGAAAAATTGATGAAGAATATAACTGGAATGAAGTACAGTAAGCACAGGTAGATTCATGGGAATAGGAAGGTGATTAGGCAGCTTCCCCTCTCCATCTTCATTTCTCTCCAGTCTACATGGTCTCTTCTCTGGCCCTTGCACTCCTCCCCTACTCTCTCTTCTGAAAGGGAACCATGCCCACTACTCCTCTACAATTTTAGTTGCATGTGATTTTAACAGGCTTTGTTTGATGCCAAATCTGGCTCCAGAATCCAACACCATTGTACTGACTCAGTCTTTCAGTGCCTTCATTCTAATCTTCTGGGTAGAATATATAACAGGCCCAGCTTGGGTCAGGTGTCCGTACATAGTTCAGCCAGGTATGGCCACTGGGCATAAAAATGTCCAATGGACATGGAAATGGTGAGACCTAATTGTTTCTGGGTACAAGATAACTCCAAAGACAGGGACATGGGATGGGCAGACACCATAGACGCATCTACTACACATTTGATGGTATTGTGATGTGAACATGGAGATTCATTAAATAAGAAAAGCCTACTGCAAAGTTTCATAGTCAAAATTAACTCCAATATGTGAAGAAAAAGAGCATAGTGTGCTGGCAGTACTAGACAAAGGTGACTTTTTACTTTTATGATTTATTACACCTGTTTGTACTTCCCAGAATTTCCCCCACAGACATGCATAAGTCCAATAATCAGGAAAGAAAGAGAATAAAAGACCAAAAGAAGGAAAAACAGAGGTGTTGGAAACTAAGTGCCAAGTATTCAACATTGAACTCTCAGGTCCCTTCCCATGACATGTTCCAACTTTCAATCTCACCACCACCCTCCACAGTCATTGCTACACTCCAGCCTCAATAAGTGACACATTTCTCTGAAGACCACGCTCACTCGCATCCTCTCAACCATTCTTGTGGTCATGTTGACTATAATATTCACCAGACTTTCTCTGCCCTGTGGATACCCCTCACCCTTCAAACCATGGATGAAACAGTCAACCTTCCTTAACTGCCATTGTCCCAGAAAAACCTCACCTGTGCCTTCTGGCCGTGAGTTTGTAGCTGCACTACATCCCTCATACCAGCCTTGTTTTCATAGGCTGAATATACCTTTGTCCTCCCAACTACACTTATAGCTCCTTTTAGGGAGGTGTTCTGTCCTACTAATGCTGTTGTACAGCCGATAGTATAGGACATGAGAAAGAGTAGGTTCTTAATGAATGTATTGCTGAATAAACATTGAAAGTTCAGGGGATTATTTCTGAATTAGAGTCAGACACTTCAAATTGTTCTCATTACCTCCCCCAATTTTTATAATTTTCATTTATTTATTTTGAAAGAGAGAGAGAGAGAGCGGGGAAGGGGTAGAAAGTGAGGGAGGGAGAGAGAATCCCAAGCAGGCTCCATGCTGTCAGTACAGAGCCTGACAAGGGCTCCATCCCAAGAACTGTGAGATCCTGACCTGAACTGAAATCAAGAGTCAGACGTTTAAATGACTGAACAACCCAGGAGCACCCCCAAATTTTTTTACTAAGAAAAATAAGATGTTTGCAACATACTGGAAAAAACATGAACTTCAGAGCCCAATAGGCCAGTTTTGAACTCCCGCAAATTGTTAAGCTTTTCTGAGCCTCAGTTTCCTTATTTTGAAAATAGGGATGACAATATTTCATGCAGAGTTTGTTTAAGGATGAAAAGTGAAATACATATAAAGTGGCTGGCACATTTAATAAATGACAGCTATTATTCATATTGGGATTATTAACTTGATTGATGAAATAGGTTTGAAATACCCAGAGGGTTGTGTACTCATGGAAAATACATGGTACTTGAATTATTTCTCAAAACATTAAGAGGGATTTTGTCGCCAAAAATAACCATTAGATTTTTATAAAAATATAGAAAATCCATTACCTCTGGAATGTACAGGACTGGAAAATTATGTGAAATCCTCAAGACATTAGAATTAATGGGGATGTCCAATCAAATTTTAGCACCCAACCCACCATTTCAGAAGCACATTATTTTTCACTATTTTTCAATGTTATAATTAATTTAATAAAAATTTATTACATAAATTCAACCATTACAGAAACTCATAATGTAGAAAATGACAACTTCCAATGCAGAATACCTTCCTCTAATTTTTTACTATTTTTAAAAAATTTACATTTAAGTTAATTAGCTTATAGTGCAATAATGAGTTCAGGAGTAGATTCCAGTGATTCATCCCCTATGTATAACACCCAGTGCTTATCCCAACAAGTGTCTTCCTTAATGCCCCTTACCCATTTAGTCCATCCCTGCACCCACAACCCCCTCCAGCAACCCTCAGTTCTCTATATTTAACAGTCTCTTATGTCACCCCACTGTTTTATATTATTTTTGCTTCCCTTCCCTTATGTTTACCTGTTTTATATCTTGAATTCCACATATGAGTGAAGTCATATGATATTTGTCTTTCTCTGATTGATTTTTGCTTAGTATAATACTTTCTAGTTCTCTCCACACTGTTGCAAATGGCAAGATTTCATTCTTTTTGATTGCCGAGTAATACACCATCATATATATATATATATATATATATATATATATATATATATATATACACACACACACACACACACCACATCTTCTTTATCCATTCATCTGTCAGTGGACATTTGGACTCTTTCTATACTTTGGCTATTGTTGACAGTGCTGCTATAAACACTGGGGTGCATGTGCCCCTTTGAAACAGCATGGATAAAGGCCTAGTAGTGCAATTGTTGGGTCATAGGGTAGCTATATTTTTAATTTTTTTGAGGAACTTCTACACTGTTTTCCAGAGTGGCTGCACCAGTTTGCATTCCCACCAGCAGTGCAAAAGAGTTCTCCTTTCTCCACACCCCTGCCAACATCTATTGTTGCCTGAGTTGTTAATTTTAGCCATTCTGACTGGTGTGTGGTGGTATTTCATTGTGGTTTTGATTTGTATTTCCCTGAGGATGAGTGATATTGAGCATTTTTTCATGTGTCTGTTAGCCATCTGGATGTCTTCTTTGGAAAAGTGTCTATTCATGTCTTTTTCTCATCTCTTCGCTGGATTATTTGTTTTTTGGGTGTTGAGTTTGATAAGTTCTTTATACATTTTGGATACTAACCATTTATCTGATATGTTATTTGCAAGAATCTTCTCCCATTCCATCAGTTGCATTTTAGTTTTGCTGATTGTTTGCTTTGCTTTGCAGAAGCTTTTTATCTTGGTGAGGTCCCAATAGTTCATTTTTGTTTTTCTTTCCCTTGCCTCCAGAGATGTATTGAGTAAGAAGTTGCTGCGGTCAAGGTCACAGAGGTTTTGCCTGCTTTCTCCTCGAGGATTGTGATGGCTTTCTATCTTACATTTAGGTCTTTCATCCATTTTGAGTTTATTTTTGCATATAAGAAAGTGGTCCAGTTTTCCCAACACCATTTGCTGAAGAGATTGTCTTTATTCCATTGGATATTCTTTTCTGCTTTGTCAAAGATTAGTTGGCTATATGCTTGTAGGTCCATTTCTGGGTTCTCTATTCTGTTCCATTGATACAAGTGTCTGTTTTGTGCCAGTACCATACTGTCTTGTTGATTACCGGTTTGTAATACAGCTCGAAGTCCGGGATTGTGATGCCTCCTATTTTGGTTTTCCTTTTCAAGATAGAAGCACATTATTCTAAACAGGCCTCAGGTTGTCAAACTCTGCTATTGCAATGTTCTGGTAATTGGGGTCAGATTTTTCCTTGTTTCTTTGTTGTGACCAAGGCAAAACACAATGGACCACTTATCAATAAGAACATTCTAAGAGGAAGGAATAGGTCAGACCTAGAAGGCAGAGAAATTCATCTTCTTGTCTGGCATGTGATGTGCCAAGGAAAGACAGTAAAAAACTGGTTCTGGATCAAATGAAATCCTCTCAAAAGCATGGCTCTGATGGGACAGCACTTGCTATGGGTGCTCTCGGATGGGTAAGTGTGAGGGGGGGCAAGGAGTCAGCTTGGTTGTGTGCTAAATACTTTGTTTTATTATATTCACGCACTTTCAAAATACATTTATTGAGCACCTATTATAGAGAAGACCCCACACTGGCAAGTGGACAGGATACAAAGGTGAAGATGGGGTCCATACCCCTCAGGAGTTTCCACTCTAGCAGGGAAGCATGACAAATCCACAAAGAACTCCAACATTAGGTCATGCAGGATACATGTCACAAAGCGTAAATTTTAAGCACCCTGAAAACATTATATGGTTTCAAAGGACTCTTAGCAGCTCAAAGATTATCACGTAAGAAGAAAGTTCAGTATGCTTACTGAAAAACTATTCAATAACAACCATAGCCATCCTAGGATTGGATTAGTAAGATTTATACAGAAATGTCTAATACTTATGCATGGAGTAGATATTTTTCTCCCACAAAGTAAATACTTTTTTAGTTACTACAAAAATACTATTAAGTTGCTTACACTAATTTTTAAATTATAATAGCTAGCTTGGGGACCTTGCACTTCCCATTCCTTCCCCTTAAAGACCTATCCCCAGATTTCACATGTCTTGGCCCCTCATACTTTCAGGTCTCTGCTCAAATGCCATCTCCTTAGAGACACCTGTCCTCCCATCCTTCTCTCTCTCTCTCTCTCTCTTGCTGTCTTTGTTTTTCCCATTGGTATATATTATTACTTGACATTTTATTATATTTCATCATATATCATTTTCTGTCTCCCTTTCTGAAAGTCAAGAGCTCTTCTGTCTAGTTCACCACTGTAACCCAAGAGTTAGAGTAGTACCTGTTCATAGATGACACCTTCTAAACATTTGTTGTTAAATAAGAACAACATTTGTTGTTAAATAACAACAAATTTGTTGTTAATTAAAAAAGAATGAAGAATGTGCCTTCTTACGAACATTAGATTCCTTCAAATAGTCTCAAAAATGGTAAATCTCCACCAAGTGGATGCCAATTTAAATTTTTGAATCAGCCAAGTTCACATAGAGCTTTCTGGTTATTAAGATTAGTGGAGGAGAGAGAGGGAAGATGGCGGCGTAGGAGGACGCTGGGCTCACCGCGCGTCCTGCTGATCACTTAGATTCCACCTACACCTGCCTAAATAACCCAGAAAACCGCCAGAGGATTAGCAGAACGGAGTCGCCAGAGCCAAGCGCAGACGAGAGGCCCACGGAAGAGGGTAGGAAGGGCGGCGAGGTGGTGCGCGCTCCACGGACCGGCGGGAGGGAGCCAGGGCGGAGGGGCGGCTCGCCGGCCAAGCAGAGCCCCCGAGTCTGGCTTGCAAAAAGCGGAGGGGCCTGACGGACTGTGTTCCCACAGCAAGCGCGACTTAGCAGCTGGGAGGTCATAAGTTAACAGCTCTGCTCAGAAAGCGGGAAGGCTGGAGGACAAAGGGAAGGAGAGCTGCTGAGACCCTGGACTACAGAGCTCAGTTTGGTGGGGAACAAAGGTGCTCGGCAGCGCCATCTCCCCCGCCCATCCCCCAGCCAAAATTCCAAAGAGAACCAGTTCCGGCCAGGGAACTTGCTCGCTCCACTCCGCGCAAACACCCAACTCTGCGCTTCTGCGGAGCCAAACCTCCG
>NW_024412441.1:5087264-5112707 GCF_014898765.1 Herpailurus yagouaroundi
TGGGTGTTGTATGGAAACCAATTTGACAATAAATTTCATATATAAATTAAAAAAAAAGATAATTGGAGGAAACTGCGTTCATTCTTTCGTTCATTCCACAAGTGCATATTGAAGACAGCTGTGTGACAACCATTCTAGGAGCTCAGTTAACTGGTTGGTCCAAAATTGAATGTGGCTATTAAGACCATGGGCTTTATTAAGTGATGGTAAGTTAATTCTGAAGTGTTCTGGCAATGTCTGTCACAGTACATAGGAGCATAACTGAAACAGAAGCAAAGCTTTCAAAAATGACAACTCATGACTGCATGTGGAGGTTCTGGTATGTTTGTTTTTAAAAGATGGTTTTGGGAGCACCTGGGTGGCTCAGTCTATTAAGCATTCAGCTCTAGGTTTCAGCTCAGGTCATGATCTCAAGGTTCCTGAGATTGAGCCCCGTGTTGAGCTCTGCACTGACAGCATGGAGCTGCTTGGAATGGTCTCTTTCTCTCTCTCTCAAAATAAATAAATTAATTTAAAAAAATAAAAATAAAAGATGGGTTTCACCTTCTCGTGATTCCATTTCCTAGAAATGGGCTCTCTCTGGTGCCTACAGTGGGTCTTGTGGAAGCAGCCTAGGGAGGGATTGTAATGAAGTCTCCTCTAAATTATTCTGAGTATTCTACTGTGCAACAATCACCTTCCATAGCTGTTTGTGGGTGGAAAATGTATAAGCCTGCAACTTGAGGCATAGACATTTTGGGGGTTCACAGATACAGGGGAAAGTATTTTCAGATATAAATAAAAATCCTAAAGATATGCATGTGAATAATGTATGCAAACAAATCTACCTATGGTTGTGTTTCTTTTTTTCCCCCCTTTGGAGTCCAGAAAAGAAATTATTTGGTAAGTAAACATGGTTTATAATAAGGTCCATTAGAGCAAGAATATCTAAGTCCGATCTTCCTCATGTCAAAAAATACTTGTCCACATCTAACCATACTGGAAGAATCTAATCCATTGTGTATGTGTTATATTCTACAGCCAGGCCAACTCAGCATTTACCTAGAAGACATTATTTTGCTTTTCTCTAAATGACCGTCTTTACAAGTTCTTCACTTTCAACAAAACTTTGTACTTTGTGTTCGGCCATAAGAAATATTTTCCCCCAAAAGCTCTACAGGGTAGCCTTTTGATGTAAACCGGTGTGGGTATCTCTCGTGTTCAACAACCCTTTAAGCACACCGGATCCTGAAGAACCACATGTCCAAATTAAAATTGTTAAATCCACAAGGCTGCAGGACCCATACAGCTGTGGCTTCTGTCAGTTCTTAAATAAAATATTAGGTTGTGTCTATTGTGAGTGAGCTGTCCACGGTCCCTTGTTCAGCTGGCTGGGGTTAAAGGGTATGTAGATTAGTTGGCCAGCTGTTTGGTAATTGTCACAGCCAGTTACTTGGTAACCCACAGAACAGCATTCTCTCGAGGTAGAGGCTTTGTTGCTAGGCAATAAATTCAGGTAAAACAACCTTTCCCTGGTTCTTATCGGTCCAGTTTTATAACACAGGGTATAGGCTAGGTTGTATCCTTGACAGGCTCCCAGTCCTCTTTTGTTTTCTCTCCCAGGCCATGAAGTGAGTGTGATAACTTGGACATCCCTTGCTTGCTGGGACTTATGTACTGCTCCTGCAGGCTGGGAACAAGCAAATGACTGGGGAGCAGGGTCTATCGGGGTGCGCTCTCTGGTTGCCACTGTCATAACACACCTTCTGGATCTCAGTCTGGGGACTGACCAGTATATCAGACAGGCACAAAGAAGAGCAAAAATAATAACAGAGATTTCATGGAAAGGAAGGAAAATGTGTGCCTGATGATGTTTTGCCTATATCAGAATCAACTCAATATTATTGTCATTATTATGTTATATCTTGAAATACTTCCTCGCCCTCAAAACTTGACTGAAAGCTTTTTAAGTAAATCACTGTGTGTTACAGAGACCAAGAGCTCTGAGAAGGAGATCCAGGCAGGCAAATCTCAGGTCAATCCCTTCAGGACAGGTTTGAACTGGCTTCTCTCTCTAATGGATTCGTTGCAAACAGCCTAATCAGCCTGCTCCACAACCACATTTCTTACTTACCTCAAAATTTGTGAGGAGGTCAGGAAATATCACAGGTGAATATCAGAGGCAAATTCTACTCACTATTTTTATAGTCTCACCTGTTAGTGCTTGAGTAGAAAAGAAATGAGTCATGTCCTGGTTCTCTTAAAAACCTATGAATTCAACTGAGCATACTTGCCAGTTGTTCTGGAAAGTCACTGTTCCTGGGAAGCCATGTTTGGATTCTGCCTGGGATTTGCCTTTGCTGGGCCCTGTCACTGTCACTTCCATGGGCAAGCCTCACCTTAGGTAAACTCCATTCACAAATATCCAGACCTGTCAGGACAAGTAAAAATAAATATTTTCTTTCCCCAAAGGTCCCCTCCCCTCCCCAAAATTCCTTGTAATAGCAATCTCCACTAGCAGATTTAAAATAGATTTCCTTTTTGTTGTTTTTTCATAGCGAATCAAAGTATATCTGTAGGGTACAAAATTTATGGGATACACCATGCCTCAAGGCCAGCACAGAAGCCATTCCCTTGGTGATACCCTCTCAAGACTCTCAGCCAGAATTTAAGTGCCTCTGCCAGCTGCCACTGCTCCTCCACAGTGAGTAACAGTTAAGAGCAGCAGGAGTCTGAAACTTGATTCCTCCATTTATGAGCTGAGCAATCTTGGGCAAGTTATTTGACCTCTTTCTGCCTCAATTTCCTTATCTTTAACATGGGCATATGGGGCCCCTGGGTGGCTTAGTTGGTTGAATGTCTGACTTCAGCTCAGGTCATGATCTCACATCTCCTGACTTTGAGCCTGGCATCGGGCTCTGTGCTGACAGCTCAGAGCCTGGAGCTTGCTTCTAATTGTGTCTCCCTCACTCTCTGCCCCTCCCCCACTTGCTTGCTTGCTCACGCTCTCTCTCTCCTTCTCTCTCTCAAAAATAAACACTAAAAGAAATAAAATGGGCATAAAAATATTTAAGAGCAGGATTATTGTGAAAATTATACAATCTAATGCATTAGTACCCTAACTGCACAATAAATTGTTAGCTTTGATTATCACTCTCTCGCCTTTTGGACCCACATTGTTTTAAAATACTACTAATAAATTGCCTACTGTGTATGGGCAAAGCTTTATGCTGGTCACTTAAAATCTTGCTGGAGTTTAACGAAGAGCAGACATTAAAACAAAGACTGCTCTGGGTGTTCATTATTTAATGTAACTATATGACTTTTCTAGAGAAACAGGCCTATAGAGAACAGAAAGCAGTGACAGAGCAGAAGCCTCACCGCCTGAGTGACCCGCCCCTGCCTGGGGAGCAGGGTGGACACTTGTGTGTTTGCTCAGCGGGTTCCCTGAGCTGGGAGCCGGCACAGGCATTCAGCTTTGCAACTTTCCCTCGCCCCAGTAAATCACCAGTCCAGAGTAAGTGGTCCGTAAACATTTGCTCAAATTGTTGAAGCAGGAAAGGATGAGGCAGAGAAAAGAAGAGGTCATGTTCAAAGGGTTTCCTAAAGCTTCTGTTGTTGTTTTCTTCTCTGTTTTCTTTTTAAACCTAAAATGTACAAAGTCCTTTATGGACTTCTTCACCCTGTAGGTAGATAGATAGGCAAGCTTACCATCCCCATACATGGATATGAAATTGGATTGCAGCCCCAAACTCTACCAGCCACACAAACAAAATGAAACAAAGCAGCAAAACATTTATTTGGACAAAATTCCACTCAGGCCTCCTCCTACACCTTAAGTTGCAGAGTTTCCCTTGAAAGGACAATTTAGATGCAAACAGAGATGTTCAGAGTGTTTCAGTAAAAAGAACTTAACAGTGAGAAGAAGCAGAAATATAAATTGTGTGCACCGAAAGGGGAATCACCCAGATAGGCTGGCCCCAGCTCCACACGGACGTGCTACTTAGAGCTCTGTTCCACAGAATCTTCGTTGGGCACCCTGTCACAGACATGAACCAAGGGCCAAGGACCACACAGTAAACTGATAGATGAAAAGGACAAAAAGAAAAAAAAAAAAGAGAGAGAGAAAAATAAAAGAAATGGACAAAAAGAACTCCCCAGCACAGATTGTGTGAGGCAAATGAAGAGAGTTCTTTAACTTTGTAGACTCTGTTCATACACAGAGTGTCTGGAGTAGAAAAGAACTGTTTTTAGCCATAAAGTAGGCTAAAGAAGTCTTTACACTGCTCATTTACAATTTGTGTATGATAAATTTCTTATTTGATGGCTCTAAGTAAAAGCTAAAAGAAAAATATCCTGTCACCTGCCGTCACATGCTGACTTATTTTTGTTCCTAAACTTCACCCTTTGTTAGACTGATAATTGTTGCATAAGTTCATAAAACTTAAAATGGGCTTTTTACAGTCTTTTCAAGCCATATAGTCGCACTATAACCTTCTTATAACGATTTCCTCATTTTAACAATCTCCTTGTATATTGGACCAATTCTTTAGATAGCATTACTTCATAAAGAAGTCATTTTGATATTTCAGGAATATAACGTTCCTTTGGATAGAGTCCAAGAGCCACTCCCACTTTAAAACAAATTGGTCTTTGTGACAAGTCATATATTAAGATTCCTGTGTGTTTTATTTTTGGGACAGAGAGAGAGACAGAGCATGAACGGGGGAGGGGCAGAGAGAGAGGGAGACACAGAATCGGAAACAGGCTCCAGGCTCCGAGCCATCAGCCCAGAGCCTGACGCGGGGCTCGAACTCACGGACCGTGAGATCGTGACCTGGCTGAAGTCGGACACTTAACCGACTGCGCCACCCAGGCGCCCCAAGATTCCTGTGTGTTTTAAGTTGGCTTCTGAAGAACACTCTCTCTCTGATACTCAAATGTCAGAATCCCACACTATGATGTATTCACTTTTTTTGCTCTGTCCTGCCTCTGAGTATTAAAAGACACAATATTTTGACAGCTGAGGCACATTCTATGTTGATACTTGATACAAACAAGTCACACTTGCGCATTTTATCATCGCGCAAAATAAATCTAGATAAACATCTCTTTCTTCCTGTGCATGTCATCTGGCCATGAGGCATTATTTTTGCCTTCTTATTCTTGTTCTTTGAGTGAGTGGTGTCTTAACTAAACTTTATTTTTTTCCTGGAGTTAGCAATCAATTAGGTATCGCCTTGCCCTGCATGATTACAGAGGGAGACTCTGTGTGTGTGGTTCCAACTTTCTGAACCCAGAGCTCTTGATGACTGGGAACAATTCTTTCTTATTTTGAGACAGGGTATATACCATGAGCACATGCAAACAAACAGTAAAAGACCACCCCAAAGTATGTTTTTCTTAGAACATGCTTCTCATTAGCATGATATAAATCTGCTTCATTATTTTTTGTCAAGACCAAACTCTGGTGAGGATTTTTTTGTTTGTTTGTTTGGTTGGTTGGTTTAGGTTTTGTTTTGTGGTCTGTGTGTGTGTGTGTGTGTGTGTGTTTTCTGTCTCACAAAAACCAAGTGTTCTCCAGCAATGAGGCAACGGAAAAAATCAATACTTGCCATGTACCATGTAACCAATAGAATAAGGGGAATGATTTATGTATGGATGGATGCAGCCTGAATCAGCTGGGGCCTCGCACAGAGAGCGAGAAAGAGAGAGGGAGAGACAGAGAAAGAGAGAGTGCACAGAGGGAGGTGGGGGGCGAGCTGAACTGCGGTGATTATTTCTACAGTGTGGCCAGATTTTTTTTTCCTGCAGCAATAATCCCTTCTCCAGCACCGCAGGACATAGGGAAAGCCTGCAATTTGAGGACTATATGATGGCTCAGCTCTCCTCCTTCTCTCCTCAGAGTCATGATGCCATGCTCACGCTAAGGTATACTGAGAAGGGGAGAATGATGCATGGCCTGCAGTCCTTCAACCTTCCAGCCATCTCAACCCTAAGCAAGGCTAGTAATGAGTCAACTAGCACTAGTTGACAGAGAGTCCAATTATCAAACAGGATTAAAAACATAAACGTTCCAGCACCGCTTCCCGAGAAGACCTGCAGGAAGGGCTGACAGACGAGAACTACTCAGTACCTCAGGACTTTCTGCTGGAAATAGAGTTTGGTTAACTGGAAATCCAGGGCGCGGCAGCGTTTAAAGGTATTTAATCCTGCAGGTAACTTTTAGGGTAGCCGCTACTCTTGCTCGAAGCTTAGATGCTAACTGTAGTTATGTGCTTGTGGTGTGAAGGTGCAAACAGCACCAAACCCAGCTACTTTGCGGCTGGATACATGCTACTATTGTATATTGATTTCTGGTGGTTGTGACTTTAAACCGGGTTAATCATTTGCTTTAGAATGACATGATATACATTTTCAAATGGAATGTTTTATAAAATTCCTACTCCTGCTTCAAACTCAGAAGGAACCATGCAAGACTTTGTGATAGGCAAATGTGACCATTTCTTTGCAATACCTTTGTTTTTGATATGTCTTTAGATAGACCTAATTTTCTTTTAACTTACCTTCTTTTGGCATTGTGCTTGAAACCACAGGAAGTTTGAGAGCATCGTATTTCCATCAGTCTGTTGAAGAAGACTGAATTGTGTCCATTTACCAGGAAAACTGATGCCAAATAATTTTTTATAATGTTTTTGCATCCTTTAACTCATATACAGTTAGGTGTACCCCATAAATATCCTGCATTCTATATACGATCCACTACACTGAATCATAATACATGGAAAGATATTTTAAATACTGAGTATGGCAGAATAATGCCATGCCATTAATGTGTGCTTAATTTGGAGCTGGTAGTGTTAACACCCATAAGCTATTTAAGTAGTTTTTTCCCCCTTCGTTGAAATTATCCATTCAAGCTAACATTATTATAAACTCTTGTGACAAAATGCCATGTTATTTTAAAATATGTATGTTTACCTTATTCAAAGTATGCTAAACTCTGTTGACAAAATTCCATGTGGTTTTTAAAATTTGTATTGCAGCCCTATAAAAATTATCTTAAACTCTGCTAACAAAATTCCATATTGTTTTTCAAATTCACATATTCAAAGTGTACTGGATGGCAATTTGTAGCATTTTTCCACATATATATTTACCTAACTTTTTCTTTAATTTATTACATACTTATTTTTTTGGTTCCCGGCATATCGTATTTAGTTCCTCGTATACAATGCACAGTTTGTACATTTATATTGCATCTGAGTATGCATACATAAAATGAAGGATTCGAAGAGTAGAAAATTAGAAAAATATAACAAACTATTCTCAGTCGTCCTCTTTTAAATGACTCTTCCTACTTTCATACCATTTTTATGGGTGTTATTAAGGAGCAGCTGAGTTGAAGCACTGTTAGTTTTAAGTCAGTACATGTTCTCATGTCTTCATTAAAATATCTAGTCATTGAGAGATTTTGTCTATCCTTTTCCTTGTAAAATAATTTTGGAAAGCTCTCTATGCAAAGTAAATAAATGCCCATGGTATCTTTCCTCTAAACAAAATGAGAACAATAAAAATGCACTCCCCATGTAAACTATATGTAATGAAATATCTTTTGGTAATTGTAATACCAAACTGATTACCCAAATCAGCAGAAACCACGCATAATCATCTTGAATGGGAGAGACCAAGGAGATATTTGCTGCCTCCACATAGGACAGATGAGCCTCAGTTTTTACACTTGGCTCCAGGCCTTCACTCTCTCTCACTCTCTCTTTCTCTCTCTCTCTCTTTCTCTCTCTCTCTCAATCTTCTGTTGGCCCAAACAGGTAAAACAACAGAAACCTTTTCCCATCTTCACTTTTTGTTATGCTGCTTCACTCAAGCTGTCCAGCTGAGGGTTAATAAAAACAGAAAACCTGGATGTGATCCAAATACAGTGAGGGCTGTGAAGACCAAGCACAGCGTGGCACGTACCACAAAACCAGGAGGAATGCTCTTAGCACCTACAAGCAGGTCTGAACTCACCCCAACACCGAAGCACATGGAAATGAAGAAGCACCATGACAAGCAAGGTGTTGCTGAACTCGAAGGTAAGTACAAGCAGGACTTTGTTGCACGTTTATTTTCAGGGATGTTTGCTGCCACTTGGGAAAAACTGTTATCTACAGCAGAGAAAAAGATGAAAAGCCTGCAAAAGGCCACAGAGAGTGTTTAATGAGTCTAGCCACGTCTGTTACATTGTTTGAGATGGGTCTTATGACCAGAGGTACCTGGTGTCTTAGGAAGCAGAAAACCCTGGTGCTAACAATAGGAGCAATGCACAAAATGAGTGAAAAACTAACTGCAGGTAGGAGGTCTGGAAACAAGAAGCCCAAGAACTGGATTTCATTGTCAGTTAACAGAGCACAAGATGGTCTTTTTGTTTTAGAAGTTTAGGTCTATTAAACGTAACTTTCCAGTTTCTAATAAAAGGCAAATAATCCCTCTGCCCAATAGGAGATTAATATCCTAAAACATCTGGAGGTAAAAATGTATCAATGAAACTCAGGTTGACATCTTCTGCCGTGACAGAAAAGCAAATCTCATTGTAAACAGGGTCTTCAGTGAACACCTGCTATGGTTTATTCTCTTTCATTGGTGGTTACAATTTCACTGATGAAATACTCATTAAAGAGAAAATCAATATCTGAGCTTAACCACCTGCTTTGTTTTAGTACCTCAAATTATTTTAAAAACTGATTGATGTAAATAACTCACTGTTTAGGAAATACAGCAAATGAATGTTTCACATCACTATTCCAGCATCCACCAAAAAAGGAAAAAGAAAGATGAGGTGATATCGAGTTCTCATTTACTTAGCAACTCCTTAATCCACATAATAAAAAAAATAAATGAAAATTCCACTTTTTTATTTTCTAAAATTCAATTTCACCCTTGCATTAAGGTAAAAAGGAAAACTTCTAATGTTAAAAATAAAATGTTATTATTTCTAAATAAATCTGCTATGCCTAAGAGATAACTTGTAGGTTCTCCATAAAAGAGACATTTCTCACTCCCTTTATTTCTTTTTCCTTCAATTAGTCCGCAGCAGCCAGAGCGTCTTGCGTTAGTCTAGTTTAATCTGCACATAATTGGGTGGCAAATTTCTATTCTCTAATCTAAATGAGCTCACCTTAAAAGCACATAGAGGGTGGCTTCTATTTAACAGAAAGTTTAAATAAGGACAACAAAATGTGACATTGCCTTTCTGCTCACTGAGACACTATTAAATGTTGGTACCTGTCCTTTGCAGACCTCGACAAGGCAATAGTCTACTGAAAATATTAAAAGACAGATGCCCAAACCCTCACTTCAGCCAATTTTCCTGGTAGCATGAGCTTCCTAGGCCCTCATCCTTGTTGTCTGCATTTGCATCTTTATAGATTATGTGGAGATATAGATCCTTTCATCTCTCGAAAAGCTATCTAGTCCTAGCCACCACTTAGATGGCTTTACTGTATGGGCTGCCTCATTTATTTCAACAGAATTTTTCTCCCCCAAGATCTAAATGAGAGTGCATCTTCCCTCCTCCCCAGGGAATAATCCAAAAGATGGGAGGTTCTTAATAAAACAATTAATTGTGATAAATTTCTGATTTTTGCTCCTTCGTCCAGGGCTATTTCCATGGCAACAACCTCTCATCCTTTTGTTGGGTTGCTCTTCATTCACACAGCAGGGTAAGCCCAGGGCAGCCAGGGCAGGCTGATGGTCAGCCTTTATTTTCTCTGGCCCTTCAACAAAGGTTAGTTGAGGTCACCAGAAGCCAAAGGGTAATTACTTTTCCTCCACAGGGTTAAAGGTACACAGATTGCTATTGGGACAACTGTATGGATGACCTTCAGCTTTTAATGTTCAATCTTCTTTTCTTTCATCAGAGTGAATAAGTATGATAGAACAGTGGTGATGCCACCCCCATGCCTGAAATTCAGAATAGAAAGCCGAAGGTCTTTTTATTTTGTAAGCTACTATCTATTAGCATAATATACTCTTGGAAGCAATTTGGAAAATCCAATGTGTAAAAGGTGTCCTATCCCTTAAATTAAAAAAGAAAAAAACAAAAACAAAAACAAAAAACTCATGGCAGAAAATTGCAGCTGTCCACTGGTTTTCTGAGTCAGTTAATCTGATGCTCATAATTTCCCAGGCTTCAATCATTTTCCTGAGGGTGTGCTCTATAAAGATGAGAAGAAAATGGAAGCTTTCCTGGCTCCAAAGAAGCATCTGGGGCTCTATTCCCCCCCCCCCTTCAACTACCAACTGTGGCCCTGTCCCTCTGAACTGAGAGCAAATCAGATTAAAATGAGTTTCCGTTCTTTGCTTCTCTATTCTCAGAGAAAGACAGCCTCTAAAATAATTTGGGGGGGGGGAGACTTTTGACACTGAATACTTAAAACACTTTGCCCCTTGTTTGAAGAGCCACTTTGAGATTTTAGCTCTTTGTTTCAATTTTCAAGAAATGATTTTTTTTCTACTTACCAATCTTTTCTTTTTTTTCAAAAAATGATTCTTATGGACTCCTCCAAAAATGGAGCCAAGGTACCAGCCAATTTGATGCACTTGCAATTGTTTTACTATCAGACAGAGACTTTCAGCTCCCTGAACATGATGGCTTTGCTGGTGGTTCATCTCAATAGAGATGCACAGAAGGGAGCCTGAGCCCCTTCATAGGTGAGGGGTTAAGATCATCTATCTGAAAGAGCCACTTGACCAATTCTCAGCCTTAGCCAAAGGCTAAGACTCCCCCTGAGTCGCATCATCTTTTTCTGAGAAGTTGCCTTGATGAGGAGAGCATCAGGGGAACCTAGAGCAGACCCCTGACTCCAACCCCAGAGACAGGTGGAGACATTGTTTCTGCCTGTTTTTTCAGATTCACCCATGTGTGATCTGAGAACAACCAGACATTTTACTTCCCTCCAGTCTGCTACCTCCATGTTAGCATTGACCTAGCTGCCTCTTCAGCCCTTCCCTCACATTCTATATTCTCAGTCATCCTTCTCCTGAGCTTACTGGGCACCCTCCAGATCTGTCTCCCAAGGCTCCCGCTGCAGGTTGTTCCATGAGCTGCTCCCTTCCTTTGGCTTGAACTCCATGTCTCAGCTTCCTCTCACAGGACACTCTGCCTTAGAGAAGCAGCCTATGGCCTCCTGTGTGTGACTTCACCCTCTGGGGATTTAGACCATCCTCAATAAATGCCAGTCCTCAGGGGCAGCTGGCAGCTCAGTTGGTTAGGTATCCGGATCTTAATTTTGGCTCAGGTCATGATCTCACAGTTTGTGGGTTCAAGCCCCCCATCAGGCTCCTGCTGACAACACTGGGAGCCTGCTTGGGATTCTCTCCCTCTCTTCTCTTTCTGCCCCTCCCTCGCTCTCACTTGCTCTCCCTCTCTCAAAATAAATAAACAAACTTAAAAAAATAAAATAAATCCCAATCCTCTCTAATTCCTGATTCTTTGAAAGACTGGTTTAAAATTTAGTTCCTTCAAGGCGCCTGGGTGGCTCAGTCAGTTAAGCGTCCAATTTCAGCTCAGGTCATGAACTTGCGTTTTGTGAGTTTGAGCCCTGCGTCGGGATCTGCTCTGACAGCTCAGTGCCTGGAGCCTGCTTCTGATCCTGTGTCTCCATCTCTCTGCCTCTCCCCTGCTCACGCTCTCAATCAATCTCTCTCTCTCTCTCTCTCTGTCTCTCAAAAATAAATAAACATTTAAAAATATTTTTTTAATTTAGTTCCTTCAGGAATTCCTCCACATTTTATCCTCTGCTACATATAAGTAAATTAAATACATTTAACCAAAAATATATTGAATATCTACTATATATATCATATACATGATTGTACAATGAAAAAGCTGTAGAAAATGCATCTAAATATCAAATCTTATTACTAAGCAACTTTTTACAAATCCAAACCTTGAATTACCCCCACTTACAAATTCTGGGGCCTCTTACAACATTACTGTTCTACATAAAGCAATTTATCACATAATTGCCCTCAGTATTTATCTTGGCTGGTTCTATTTTTTCACTTTTATTTATTTTCTGTTCTTTCTGCATGTCTACAAAGTCCTCATCACTGTCATTCTTGAGAACAAAACATTTTGGCATCATCATATTACAAGCTCCTTGAAATAATCACCTTATTGCTCTCAATGACTGTCAACTAATTTCTATTGATTTTAACTGATAACTAAGAAGTTAACAAAAAATAATAAAGTATAAGCACACCCAGGGATATTTTATTTTAGAAGGGATTGCTGACATCTTTAAGACCCATAGAGCACATGTTCTAGATGTGGAATGGTCAGTGGTGGAGACAATATTTGTAAAAGGAGATAAACTCAAGGATGCATGTGGCAGCATCTGGCATGTGACCTGGTGACATATAACCAAATGAGGGAGGGAAGGAGAAAATCTATCATTGCCCACAGCTGGCTGACAACAGTGTCCCCCACTAGTCAAAGAAGTTGTCCTTTCCTCAATTATAGACCAAAGCTAAAAGGACCAGCTGCATTCTCTGGTCAGGGCTCCCCAGTCAAGGGCACTCAATGAAGGTAGGGTGGTCGAGTCCTAAAGCTGACCCTTAGCTGGTTCAGTGGGACTTACAGAAGCATTAGGGAGAGTGATGAGTTCTCACCAGGTCAACCTTAGGAAAGGTGTTTTTCTTTCCTTTTTTTAATGTTTATATGTTTATTTATTTTTGAGAGAGAGAGAGAGAGAGAGAGCTTGCATGCACATGAGTGGGGGAGACGCAGAGAGAGAGGGAGACACAGAATCTGAAGCAGGCTCCAGGCTCTGAGCTGTCAGCACAGAGCCCCACATGGGGCTCAAACCCATGAGCCATGAGATCATGACCTGAGCCAAAGTCAGAGGCTCAACTGACTGAGCCACCCAGGTGCCCCTCCTTTCTGCATAATTTCTCCCCCTTTCTAATTTCCTTGCCATCATATGTCCAGACACCTCAGCTCCTCAGAGTCCCATCTCACACAGGTTTTAATGTCAACAGGCCATATTTTGCCTTAGATCTGTAAAAAAAAAAAAAATGCCTGGATGAAATACATAAGCAATGAATCTCTAATGAGGGCATTTCAGGCAATTTGGATTTGGGTGAGGGAGATACCTGGAAGTAAGTGTTGCTTTGCTAGATCCTGCCAGATTACCCTTTGAGAGCTCTCTGGGCCAGTGACAAATTGAAAGGAAAGTGTCTGGGATGTATAAGATCAAAGCTTCCTGAAGAACAGCAGGTCACACGCTTTCATTCACTCCAAAGTGGACACAAATATTCTTCCTCATTAGGCAAGAAATTCAAGCACTTGCCCTTAGCGTTTTCTTACTAGTTCTTAAAGCTCTTTTACTTCCTCTTGAAATCCAGGGCCCCTGGGTTCTGTGTCCTACACTGACTTCTCTCTTTCCCATTTTGAGGAGAAAATGTTACTGAAAGGTTTAACATAGAGGGATCTTCACAATCACAATCGATTCTTCCTCACGTGCCAGTAAAAGATGCGATTTGCCATCTCCTCGAATCGATGTCTTCAGATGTGGGATGTAAGGCTATCTCCTACAGAACCTGCAGCAGACATTTCTCTAGCGGCCATTGAGTTGTTACAGAGACTGAGAGGGGAGCGTCATGGTCCAGAGCCTCAGGCCTGGGTGCCAAATGAGTGAGGAGTGCTCAGGAGTCCAGCATTGACAGCTGGGGGATGTGGTGTCCTAAAGCTGGGAGCCCTTCCAAGGCTAACACAAAATGTCACCTGGGAAAAAGATGGTAGCACAGGGCTGCTCACATTTTAGTATGCATAGGAGAGAGATTTCCCTTCTCTGGATATCACTCTTCTACCTCTAAAATGTACCACAACCTTTGCACTGGTCTAATGGTCTTTCACTTGTTCAGAATGCTAACGCTAGTGGTCTCTACACACCACTCTGTCACTTTCCTGCATCTCTGCTCCGGTTTTCACTTCATTTTCTCATAGCCTATATGGATTATGTGGGCCCTTAAGAATAATACTTTTCGTATTTTTATTCAACGTCAAGGCAACTCCAGTTTCCTGCTATTAAGGCAGAAAAATATCCTTGCCTCCATTAATCTTCTGTATCTACAGAACCCCCTTTGACGTATTCCAAATCTTCACATCTCTACAAGCCCGCAGGTGATGCTTTCTCTTCTCCCATTTTAGATGAGCTAAGAGACTGCCAAGATACACAAGGTTACATAATCCTTTCTCAGGAAGCTTGTACTGTGGGGTGGCTACTTAATGTAGTGGGGAAGTGCATGGGCCTTAGTGCCAGACTGACAGGTTGGGTTCAGGTCTTTTATTAGCTGACAAATAATCTAGCCCTCCTTAGCCTCAACTTACTTTTCTGCAGAATGGGAATAACAATACACACATGCATACCTCAGAGAGTTATGACAATATTTTAATAACGTAATGCATTAAAAAAAAAAAAGCTTAGCAAAGTGCCACTAAGACCTGGATAAATGGTAGGTAATATTGTACAAAGCCCATGTTATTAACAAATGGCACAGGCTTTAAAATTCCATCCCAGTTGCTTCTTTGTTATGTAATTTTGGACAAATTAATATATCTTTCAGCCTCAGTGTCCTCATTTTTAAACGGGGATAATTCACCCACCCTCCAGGATTGTTATGAGACTTAAAAATAAAGATACATAAACTTCCTAGCACTCTTCGAGAACATACTCAACCAATGACTACTACAAACAATATTAAATATAGTGCCCTTTATGCAGGTCTGCCCTATGGGGTTAGAACATAAGTCTTGCCTTTGACTTTGAACTCCAGACCCTTAACAGCTCCTTAAAGAGACCCCCAGGGCTTTCAGCCTCCATAAAGTAACAACACTACTTAATATCTGTGTTTATGAAGACCTAGACAAGTTGTTTCCATAGGTGGTACCCAGACTTTGGGATTAATCATATAAATTTTAATACATATATATATGTATTATATATATTAATTATATATCCCCCCAAGAGGCTCAAATCAGGCACCAACTTTTTTTCTCAATAAAGTGGTTTTGTTTTTGTTTTTGTCTACCATCTATCAACACTGACATTCCATGAAATAAAAGACATTTTATCATTAAGAAGTGAGAACACAAATCAGGAGAATAAAAAGCATGCTTTGCACACACATACACATATCCGCACACTGCACAGGCTTCTCGTTATACTGTTAATGTGGAAAACATTACCACGGAATGCCAAGTGGTACACAAATCTGAGTGGGAACCCCTGACTCACATGATCTTGGAGCTGGCCTCCCCTGCACTCTAGAGGGCTTTCGTACTGTTTTGGGGATAGGTAAGCAGGGCAGGGATATGCCTGTTCCAGGTCCCAGATCCCAGGGCCACCTGCCCTTCCTGAGTCTCTGGGGAATGGAAGAATCAAAGGTCCCTCCCAAGCCCCACTTGCTCTGCAGTTGAGCAGTGTCCTCACATCCTATCTGAGGTGGGCATCCGGGTCCAACCAGGCCCCAGCTTCAGGCTCCTAGGTGGTGTTTCCCAGCATCCCCTTGCCTCCCAGCATCTCTCACCTCAGCTGGTTAAGCATTTTGCAGACGATGCTCATTTGTCTGTAGGATGTTGTGCATATTGTTATTTCCCTGTCAATTCCCCATGGGCATTGAGGTCCCAAGGGGTCAAGAGGCTCTCCCTAGGGACCCAGAAATGAGCTCTCACTACCTCCTATTTGAGTCCCAGGACAGGGTAGGAATAATATAAAATGAATGTCTCTACCAGGCAGCAATGAGGCTGTACACACAGAACTCTCCAGTGTCACAAGCTGAACACTGTTTTGTTCCCTGTCAATTCAGTGGACATTTGCTGAGTCCCTATTAGATGCTGTGCTAGGTCTTAGAACACAAGCATGGAGAAATGTAGACTCTACTCTTAAGGCAACAGCCCATAATTTATTTCTTCCTATAGCCCAGGGAGAACCTTGTGTAATCTTCATTCGTTATGCCAGAGACCCAGACCAGCAGGTGTGATGTAAGGGCCTCAGGCAGGCAAGAAAAGGCAACACGGGGAGCAGATTTAATATGAAGGGCTTTCAGGGAACTTATGCAGGGTTAGGACATGATCTTACAGTTCTTTCTGAGAGGCTCTTCCTTCTCCCTAAAGATATGTGATTTTTTCCTCCCTTGAAAATACCTGAAAGATTTTGGTAGATTTGTCTTAATTTCAAAATGTTCATGAGAAGCAAGTCTTGCTGACTGAAGAATAAACAGAAGACAATGGGAGGAAGTAGAAAGACACTGACCTGGAAGTCATGTAAACACGTTCAAGTCCTGGCCTAGCCACCAAACAAATAAATGCCTTGAGCAAGTCACTTTGCCTCTCCAGAACTCAGTTTCCTTCTCTGAAAAAGGAGTCAGTTGAACTAGCCCTAACAGTGCATACGGTACTCTCTCTGTCCAGATTCTCAGGGCTCTGCACATAATCGCTCACTTAATCCTCACAACCAGTTTGTGAGATAGAGAGCATTGTTCATACCCACTTTACAGGCTGATAGGCACAGAGAAGTAAAAATAGTCTTGCTTAAAGTTGTGCAAATAGTACATAGCAGGGATGGGATTTGGACATAATCTATTTTCAGCATCTACACTCTGGAGAGCATTATAGTGGGCCGCCTTTCAGCAAGTAAGGAGATAGTACTCAAGTCCCTCTTAATGTTTAAATTCTATTGATCTAGGAGTTTCAAATGACCCCTGAGGGCTCAGATTCTGTATTTTAGACCAATGGAGCAAAGAGTTTACGAAAATTTGTAATGTATGAAGCAAAACTACTAGCTCAGACTAGCATTAAAATAAAATTTTTCGAGGTGCTTTCACAGATGTGATCACTTTAGATTTTAATTGGATCTTGCATACGTTGGGAGGGTCATAGCATCATCTTCTACACCCGAAAAAGGAAGATCAGAGAAGTCAGGACTTGATTATGTCACTCAGTAAAACCAGCATCTAAGCCAATGGATGAGTCTTACTTCTCCAGCAAGACCAGGGGCCTCCAGGGTGGTATCCTGCAACCTTTCCAACCTCACTCACACATTTTTTCCAGGATGGCCTCTTAGGTTTGAAGAGAGACACCAAATTCTGAGTAGTGACAGAGAAAGGAAGCTCTTTCTCTGAAGCTCTCCTCCATGCCTCTCCAGTGCAGGGTCTCTCACACTGAGATGCCTGGCCTTGCAATCAAGGGCATCAGGTCGCACCTCCTTCAAAATGTAGATGCATGGGGGTGGGGGGGGGGGGGCGGTTGGTCACTGCAGAATGAGCTACTCTGTCCTTGAACTCCATTTGGGGCATTTTTTTGCTAAAGTTTATTAATTATTTATTTTGAGAGAGAGGTATACAGAGAGCAAGTGGGGGAGGGGCAGAGAGAGAATCTCAAGCAGACTCCACACCATCAGTGCAGAGCCCAAAGTGGGGTTTGAACCCATGAACTATGAGATCATGACCTGGTAGTCTGATGCTTAACCACCTGAGCCACGCCGGGGCCCCTCTATTTGGGGTCTTTTAAAGAGCCATCAGATCTGGCAGCCTCTGCCAACTCAGTTCCTCCTTCTTCCTCCACGTTTGTAAGATAACATCTGCCCTCCACTCAGGGAAACTGTACTCTCCAAACATCACCAGTAACTTTCCGGTCCCAAAAGCAGCTGCTTATTCCCTTAATGCACCTGCTACTTTCCCGGCAGTGACTTCTGCCCACATCCTCCCCTCCCCCAGAACACGTTGCCCACCGTCTCTCCTTCAAATCCTACTCCTATCTACAGGCCCACCCCACACGCCACCTCTTCCAGGAGGCCTTGCCTAGTCCTTCCGATCAGATGTGGTCTATTTTTCTTTGATAACCCACAGCCTTTTTGTTGTGCCTTTCTTATGACACACACACTTGACTTCTTTTGTTGTTTTGTTTTTGTTTTTGTTTTTTTATTGCAGTTGGCCTTATACTTTCTTATCTCCTTCACACTCAGACTGCTTTTTACTTCTTGGTAATGCCGGGAGCATTGCCTGGCACTGATAAATATCTGCTTGACCTTAAATTAATCTTCTCCCATGCTGTAAAAGGATTCACTCTGCAAAAACATATGGCAAAGAAAAGAGATAATTATATTCTAATGTCTTTCATGAATTTCACCAAATGCTTTTTTTCCTTAATCAACTTCTGACTGACAGAACTCAGCCCCAGAGGTGAGAACATCGTTTCGGTAACTGCCATGTGGCCTGCCTCCAAGAGGTGTCTGAGTGTGAACACGTCAGTCTGAGACTCTGTTAATTGGACCTTAGGCTGTTCAAGGTCCACATGGCACAGCTGCTGTTTTACCCAAGAAACAGAGAGCTGGGATGACTTGGAGCAAAGGAGACAGGACCAGGATAATGTCCCCACTGTGGGGCACTCAGTTTTCACTGAAACTTGTCATTCCCACAGAAGGAGAAGGTGGGACCAGGGAAAGACTGGTAATGTGTTTATTCTTTTTCCCCTCCCATATCAGAATTATGGAATTTTGACAATTACAAAAAAGTTTAAATTATTCTAGTGAAAAGGAAAACCCCAATCATTTCCTCTAAGGATAGCAAAACTGGTCGGCATAAAAGTGCTCCCCAGATTTCCAAGTCTTATTCAGACTCTCCTTACAAATGGCTCTGTGTAGGCCATGGGAAATGGTAGCTCAGAACACTGCAGCTGGTATTCAGCTGGTTTCTCAGGCTACTAGCACATGGATCTGGAGAAGCATAACCAGAGGATACTATGGGTAGACCAGTACTCTGGGGATTAGGTCTGGTGGAGAAGTGAGGCACTAAGCTTCTCTCCCTCCCACATCAAGACAGACACAGAGAACTTCTGAGACTTAGACACTGAGACCATCAAACGGGTGGCCATTGTTCACTTGATCAAACCAGGTGATTTGGGAAGGTTGAGGAAAAAGGTGAAAGGGACCCCCTCCTTCTTCCTCACAGAGCAATTTCTTAGCCTTTTTTTCATTATCGCCTCACTAAGGATTCTTTTTAGACGTTTCTTCCGAATTGCTCCCCCTTGACATTTTAATGTCACAGATACAGAGTATATTTGTGTATGTACTGTGACCCCTTGGAGAACACAGGTCATTGTAATGCTCCCAATTTTTTGTCCCTCACACAGTGACCCCCGCCCTTGCCAGGGGCAATACCACTCCCTTAAGAATGCATGTCACAGACCTGCCCCATGGATTGAGAAGCAACAGGACAATTCCTGGGCACCATCTCTGGATTCCGTTTTCTTTCCTTTTTCTCACTCTCCTTAGACTCCATATGAGTCTTGCAGGCAGAATGCTCTAAGGCCCAACATGACTGGGTGACTGCTCCATGAAATGCCACAGCAACATGAGGGCATCGGGGCAGAGACACTGACAAGTCTAGAGGAGTGGTGGGTTTCATTCAGTGTAATCTCAGATTCCACAACAGCAAGTGTTGCTGCTATAATTATATAATTATAATTATAAAAATTATAATATATGGGTTCATGGGTAAAACTTTCTGTAATAAGCTTATCCAAATAATAGCATTACGAAGTTCAGAACTGGTTATCCTATTACCTTTTTTTTTTTTTTTAGCAGCAAAAGGGTCCAAAATTGCATTTTCCCTTCCTTCTATTTTTCCCATATTATAATTAACTTGAGAAATACACCTTAACTTCCGGGCTTTCCCTTTTACTTGCACACTTTATAGACACGACATAATGATTCTATTTAGTAGCTCACTTTAGGCCAAAAATAAGAGGGCTAATAATACATTAACATTTCCATTATCATCAGAAAATTGCAGGTCAGCTCTTGAATGATATGTTGCTCAGCACATTATATCCTCGAACTCAGCAAAAATGTATAAATACTTTTACTCCTGAAATTATGGTTTAAGAGAGACATGTGGCAGGGTAAATGGGAGATGAGGAGGATAATCAATTTAGATTGGTCTAAATGGAAGAACAATGGATTGCTATTTTTTTCCTTTATCTAATATAGAAAGTGAGTGTCCATGGTACCCATTTTGATATCCATTTGATACCCATTTTGGTATCAAAGAGGTGGCAATGAGTAACCAATCAAAAATAAACTTCTCAGCCTTTGGCTTTGTGCTGGAACTTAACCATCTCCTCCATACACATCACCTTGAGAGAGCAGCAATCCACATTTACCAACGGATAGTACTAGTATGAGGTTAAGAATAAAATTATCTTCCTTTCATCTGGGCACTGGAGGACCTAATTTTTCTGTTTGAAACTAGTGCCAACTGTGTCCCTGCAGATTCTGCAGATTTTATTATTAATCTCCTAAATATTCATTTATTGCCAGTATTTTGAAATATTTCAGGTGAATCTCCTCTATAACACTTGTTTTTGACACAAAATAAGCAAAAAACAAAAAGTTTTTTATTTTTTTATTTATTTATTTTTTTGCTTGACATCCATTTCACGGTGCCTATAACAGGTATGCAAACTAAAGCCTGTGAGCTAAAACCAGTCACATCCTTTGTTTCCATATTGTCTATGATTGTTTTCCCTACAAGGACAGTGCTGAGTAGTTGAACCCAGAAACAGATTACTTGGTTTGCAAAGCCAAAAATAATTACTGTCTTGTCTCTTTACAGAAAAAGTTTGATGAACTGTGTTTTCTAAACTGGTGGGGGGTTTTTTGCTTTTGTTTTTGTTTTTTACTAAATTAAAACCTTTTTCTTCTATAGTTTCAGAATTCAGAATTTAGGATTCTTTTTAGAGCAGAATAACATCTGGTTGTCTTTCTACACTTAGGAATGAAATTTGGAAATATAAACCCAGAAATGTAGTAAAAACATTATTGAAAATGATATAGGTTGTAGATCAGCTACTTTTGTTGAAAAGCAATATTAAGTTTTCTCTTTGAGCAATAACCATGGATACTCATTATAGAACAGACTGGCATTTTCCCAAAGGACAGATGTTTTTTCTTCATAAGTGAGGAAGCATGTTTGAGAAATGAATATATAGAATTTTTTTCATGTGTATGTAACTTAAACATTAATATCCCAAATGACCTCTTAAATAATATCAAAGCAAAAAATACAAGGCAAGCAATGCTATATTGTTGCTGAATGTGATCTTAGTTAAGGTGAATCAGAGATCTGAGAACAATGAATATAGCAATCAATGACTGTTCTTACCTGTATAATAGTATATTTGCATCTAAATTTTTTGAGGATATCAACATACTCATTAAATCTACTAGTATTTGTAAAAGATTACTACTACTATTGGGACATCAGAGTGGCTCAGTTGGTTGAGCCTCTGACTCTTGATTTCAGCTCAGGTGATGATCCCAGGGTCTTGGGATCAAGCCCTGCATTGTGCTCCACGCCGAGCAAGGAGTCTGCTTAAAATTCTCTCTCTCTCTCTCTCTCTCTCTCTCTCTCTCTCTCTCCCTCTGCCCGTCTACCCAAATCACGTTTTCTCTAAAATAAAATAAAAAATAAATGTCTACTATTAAACATACTAAGTATATTAAATATCTTAAATAGTACTAAGACACAAAGCTATCAAAGACATAACACCTATTCTCAAAGAACTTAAAGTCTAGTAGAGATGCTAAGAGGTGCTGAGTACCCAAATTCTATTTTACATGTATATAAATTTAATATATCTAAATTTCAACATATTGAACATACAGAGATAAGAAAAGCTTCATGTTTGATTTAGGCAATTGCTTATCATAACAAATGGTATGAAAAAAAGTCAAATTCATGTACCCCTAAAAAAATTCTCTTTCCTTTCTAGGTGTCATAGTGACTGAAATTCTACTATATTTTAGAAATTCATTTACTTTGGTTAAGCACTGCTCCAATTTCCTTCCAATGCTAATGAGTCATTATTTAGATTTTCCTAGGCATATTTAATTGCTGACATTTTAAATATAAGAATCACTTAAATTACTATAATAGATTGCTTTTATTTTTTTCTGAGCATCTCAGTTAAAATGAAATCATTTATAGATGATTTAACATGTTGTCATGTTATTTACTTATCAGGTCACTTTCCACTATGATAAACAGGACCCCCACCCCATAAAGGCACTGGGAATTTTGTGTGAAGGATCATTACAAGGGAGACAATATGCACAAAGGGCGGGAGAAAGAATCCCATAAAATAAGCTTACACTCCTCACAATCAATCAAAACTGGGGGTATATAAGGAGTTAATGTTATCAAGAAAACCAAGAGTCAGAAACAGAAAGGTGGTCTTCTCAGTTAAAATCAAAATCACACCCTTAAAAATCAATCTGAGTCAATGGTCATATCGAAGCGGGGCGATGGTGATAAAGGGAAAGAGAAAAAAAGATATTTCCCATATTCTGTTATTGATGACTGACCACACAAAGGCTAATGTCCACAACAGGAATGAGCATTTATAAACTCATGCAAAGATTTCTCCATTCTATTCTAATGCAAAAACAAAAAACAAAAAACAAACCCTTTTTGAACTTAAGTTTTTATGCCTTGATCATAGAGCCACATGAAATTAACTAGGCTCAAAGCAAAATGCAAGGTACTGAAATTATAACATACTTGTAGGCAACCCAAATGCATTATTATTCATTAATAGGTACTAAAAGCTACAATAAAGCAGACGACTTCAGAGAAACAATTTCAACTGACATTGAGTGTAAATATGACTTGGTTAAATGTGTTCGTTTGCCTGTCCAGCTACAGCCAGTACATCTGCTCCACATCTTAGCAATACATGTTTTATTTTCTTTCTACTTTATTTGTTGTAGTTATATATATTTGACTTGATGCATGTTATAACACATAATCATCTTGTTGGGATTGTTTTTCCTTTTTTTTCTTTATTTGTGTGTGCGCGTGCATTGAATTGTGTGAAATTTTGTCACATGTAAGCATTTGTGTAACTACCACCACAATCAAATTACAGAACTGATCCATACCACAAAGAATTCCCTGTCTTATATATATTTCCCTTTTTTATATATATCATGTAAAATAGATATATTTTATATAATTATATATATCTCTCCACATTCATAAATTTACATGGTATAATCTTGCCTCGAATTTTATTAAAGTGTTTCTAAGTTCAGTTTGATTCAATCTACAGCAGGACATTAGAGACAGCCCTGGGGACAAAATTGCCAGAGTGTGGTCTGAAGGGTGAATCATTCCCCACCAGATAGCAGCGCTCTGTGCTTTTTAAATGGCTCAATAGCTCTGAGAGCTGGATTCTATGATGAAGCTGAAAGGCACCTAATATGAGTATTTGGAGCAAATCTCCACAGCCTAAAGCACTGCCTTTGGAAGGCACCACTGGGGAGAATGCACTATAGGAAGAAAGGCAGCTGTGCTTCCCAAATGTGATGTTCATCTCACCATCATTACTATTTTCTAGAAACAGAGAAGCCTCATGAGTGATTTTGCTGAATAAGGTGAAGATAAAGAGTTAATGACTTCTCACCAGGCCATAAATTAACCTGTTTTTCTACAATCTGAGGAAAGAGGTGCTCAGGAGGACTAATGAACATCCATATCTAAAAATAACTCCTTATTTAATTAACAGCACACTCTACAGTCATTCTAATTAAACTGGCCAGGCTGAGGACTATCAGTTCCATGTTTTTTCACCTTAAAAAGTTCCCCAAAACACTGAAATCATTTGAACTTTATGGGGAAATAACAAGTAGGCAACTGAGAAGGGTGTCAGAGGGGGAAATTAATTTCATTTTAAATAAGATAGAGGCAGTAGGCGAGAAGTCAAGCTGTGGCAAGGTCAGAGTGAGAAAGGGAGGGACCAAAGTTGGAACCAGAGTGGCACAAGCCACCAGTTCCAAGCAATTTCCACAGATGGTCTGTGAATAGGGGGAGGGGGCCATCCGACACCAGAAATATCTATCTCTACCTTTGGAAGGCTAAGCCCAGATCTACCTGGAGGAAGGGTAGACAGCTGTCCAAAATGGAAGTAGTTAAGACTCTACTTTAAATAACAACAACAGCCAACATTTGTTGAGTTCTTATTTTGTGCTAGGAATTGCACTAACCATGCTAACACGTATTACTTCATATAATACTCACAACAACCCATTTTACAGATCATAAAACCGAGGCTTAGAAAAGTTATGTTACTTGCTCAAGTTTCCAAAGCAAGTCAGTAGAGGAACCAGGAAATGGACCTTATTTAACAGGGACAGTACCTACTTTCAGGACTCCTGTGACAGAAGGCCTTATAGCTACTAGGTGCTCAATAAATATCCCCACCAAATCTTTCACAATGGCTTATGTCAGGCCCTAAAAAAAAAATCTACCAATGAAATTTGTTCCCTTTGGGTAATGCCTTCTGTTTCAGCAGTCCTCTAAAAAACAACAACATGACAACAACAAATATATATAGTACATACTATATACAATGTCCCCTAAAACTTCTTTCAAAACTTCTTGAAAAAGAAAAAGGGGACTAGAACTTTGATGCTTTAAGAGCAATTTCATGCTCAGGAAGCTAAAGCATTAGAAAAAAAGTTCTCTTCTTATAGACCTGGTTTTTGATGATATCTTTTTTACATTTGACATACCCGCTCTCAGTTTCCAGCTTAAATCCCAATGTGGGGCTGAACCAGCCTAACAAGTATCGCACTGAATGATTCAAGCTTTCTAACATTGGTTATAGCACTTTTATGGTCTCCATTAATTTTGATAACATTTTAAATAGAAAAAGAGTTAAACAAAGATTCATATATCATCCAAATGCTGATATAGTAGAGACAGTAATATTCCCAAGTCTAAACTAGTGGATAGTATCACACTACACATCAGCTTGAAATGTTTGTTCATTATCTTAACTCAGCATGAAAAAGGCAGTTCATATATATTGGTGTCAAATATACAGGGAACACTGGAAAGTCATGTATTTCATTTTGCCAGTTCACCAGTTATTACCCTTGGGGATTTAAATTTGTTAGATTACAAAAGCAAATGACTCTTGAGTCAAGAGGAAGGCAAATAATAAGGCAGACTAGGTTTAAGGCATTAGGGATGGGTAGAGACTGTGGTGAACTTGAGTAGCACCAACCTGTCTAAAGAGGAGCTGCTGACTGCCATTAGGAAGGGTGGGCCCCATGACACCTAACATTTCTTGGCTTTTCTATGAAATTTCCTGACTGTTAAACCTCAGTATTTTTTTTTTTAATTAAACACAGGATTCCTGGGTGGCTCAGTTGGTTAAGCATCCAACTCTTGATCTCGACGACCTCATGGTTTGGGAGTTCTAGCTCTGCATCGGGATCTGTACTGACAGTGTGGAGCCTGCTTGGGATTCTCTCTCTCTTCCTCTCTCTGTATCCCTCCCCCATGCTCATTCTCTCTCTCTCTCTCTCTCTCTCTCTCTCTCTCTCTCTCTCTCTC
>NW_024412441.1:5112717-5151050 GCF_014898765.1 Herpailurus yagouaroundi
TCTCTCTCTCTCTCTCTCTCTCTCTCTCTCTCTCTCTCTCTCTCTCAAAATGAATAAATAACCTTAGAAAAAATTTTAAAAATTAAACTGTGCTGGCCAAAGAAAATAATTTTGAGGCTGGATCCAACCTACAGACCAGGAACTATATCTGCTAAGTGAAAGGTATCTATGGATAAGTTTTGATTGGTTGAAAAGGGGGCCTGGGGATTTTTTTTTTTTTATTAATTTTTTTTTTCCAACGTTTATTTATTTTTGGGACAGAGAGAGACAGAGCATGAACGGGGGAGGGGCAGAGAGAGAGGGAGACACAGAATCGGAAACAGGCTCCAGGCTCTGAGCCATCAGCCCAGAGCCCGACGCGGGGCTCGAACTCACGGAGTGCGAGATCGTGACCTGGCTGAAGTCGGACGCTTAACCGACTGCGCCACCCAGATGCCCCTGGGCCTGGGGATTTAAATAGGCAGAGGAGTGCCTGGGTAGCTCAGTCAGTTAAGCCTCCGACTTCAGCTCAGGTCATGATCTCGGGTCACGGTCAGCAGGTTCAAGCCCTGTGTCAGGCTCTGTGCTGACAGCTCAGAGCCTGGAGCCTGCTTCTGATTTTGTGTCTCCCTCTCTCTCTGCCCCTCTCCTGCTCATGCTCTCTTTCTCAAAAATAAATAAACATTTTAGAATTTTTTTTTAAATAGGCGGAGGGGGTGGTGCCAAAGACCCAAGAGTGAGCATAAACACCCCACCCCCAACACCAGAGCATCTCTAAAGTAGGGCAGGAAGGCAGAAGAAATACAAGGTGAAAAGACAAAGCAAAGAAGTTTTGCTCTCTTTACACTGTGTATAATGTTAGCAAGAGCTGAGGTTGTGGAAAGAGAAAACTAGATAAAAACAGTGGGAGAGGTCTCTGAGCATATTAAATATTGTGAAGCACAACTCAGACAAGTGAGATATGAAGCACTTCATTTCACCTCTCTGGAGTGCTCAGCTGATGACAACCACAGCAGCCAGCATTTCTAGACATCACTATGTCCAGCCCCACGCTGTGTGCTTTACAGGGATTATCACATATTTAGCCCTGACAAAACCAAGTAGACATTATTCTCCCCACTTTACACATAAGGAAACTGAGGATTGGAGACGTTAAGTGTCTTGGCCAACATCATAAAACTGGTAGGTGGCAGAGCAGGCATAACCCAGGACTGGCTGACTCCAGTGCAGAGTTCTTAATCAGTGTCCACTGTTGCCTCTCTTACGGGGCTTGAAATGGGGCCAGAAGACAGAAGAATAAAGCCATGAAATGCTGTGGGTGCACAACCCTTCCAGAATTTAAACAGAGAGAGTGAGGGAAGCACATGTTCTCCTTTTCCTGACAGTGGTATTTTATGGATGGCAGAATGAGGTATTGACAAGAGCCGTGCATCAACATGCCAGCATTCTCTTCACCCTCCTCTGCTACTTCTGTGCAGTGTGATGCTGGCCACGTCACTGGAGCCCTCTGTGAGGTTCTCTCTAATTCAGTTTTTCATCTATGCAATGAGAACATTCTTACTTTAGCTGCCAAAAAAGAGACCCCAAGACGATTTCCCAAAGTCCATCCCTGCACGTTTTCATAAAATCACTTTTCTTTTTTTTTTAATTTTTTTTCAACGTTTATTTATTTTTGGGACAGAGAGAGACAGAGCATGAACAGGGGAGGGGCAGAGAGAGAGGGAGACACAGAATCGGAAACAGGCTCCAGGCTCTGAGCCACCAGCCCAGAGCCCGATGCGGGGCTCGAACTCCCGGACCGCGAGATCGTGACCTGGCTGAAGTCGGACGCTTAACCGACTGCGCCACCCAGGCGCCCCTATAAATACACTTTAAAAAGAAATTATGAGACAAGTAAATTTAAACACCCCTGGATATTTTACAATATTAAGGAATTATTCATTTTTAGATGCAATAATTATATATTGCTTGGTTTTTAAAATACATTTTTATCTTTTAGAGATAACATGCTTAAATCTGCACAGATTCAGTAGCACATACAATGTCTGAGATTCGCTTCAAAATAATCCTGGGAAAAGAAGAGAAATGGGTAGAGTGGTTGAGGCATAACCAGTTAGGGCATGAGTTAAAAACTGGTAAAGCCAGGTGATGGTAAGGGGGGGGGGGGTTCTTTACGCTAGTTTCTCTCTTTTGTAGATGTTTGAAATTTGCCATGATAAAAGGGAAAAGAGATTGTGGTATCGGCTTCTGTCAGCTAAAAGTGACATCTGAGAGGGATCTCTTAATTAATGAGGATGCTCACACATTCCACACAACCTACACTGCTTTCCTGTAATTTTTAAAGAATTCGTTTTTAAAAACAAAATAACTTGAAGGCACAGACGCTCCCTTTGAGCAGTGGTCCTCTAATGCCTTACCTATACTGAGCTATAGATCTTCTCTCCAGTGGCCTCTTGACTGCATCCCCACTGAAGGAAAATCTGAACACAGAGCAAGCGCTCATATCCAAATTGAACTTCTCATTTTCCTAACCCACCTACTTCCTCATTCGTTATCTTGGTATTGCAAGCCCCATCGACTCCGTATCCCAATCTATAAGCCTAAGAGTTATTTTCAATTTCCCGTCTCCCTCATCCTCACATCCATCTACTTGTCATATCCAATCAATTCTAGATCAGCAAGGGTCCATCCACAATGAACTGGCATAGATTCTGAGAATTGCAGAGCTGAAAGAGGGAACAAAGGGCTTGCTGGTCACCTGGTCTCATCTGAACAGCCCAACCCAGTGAAGTCAGCTGCAAAGACATACGGCCACAAGGAAGGGCAATAGCGATGAGAAACCTGCCACTTTGAGTGAAGTCACCTCTAACTTCTCTGAGGACCCGATACAGTAAGAATGGGTTGGGCATAACCTTATTACTCTCTATCTACCAGGGAGCTCAAGCACGTGATGGAAGTGTGAATCACGCAGAGGAAAAGAAAGCAAGCCCATTCTATAACAGGTCCAAACCACAACCTGCAGACTACCAAAATGGGAGAATGAGAAATGCTGAGCTGTTTAAATGGCAAAGGAGACATTAAAATACAAAAATAGTAGGGAGAGTAATAGAATTTAATTGCTGTCTCTGAACAGCCTCTGAATCTATTGTAACAATGCTACCATGATTCATTCCCACAAGTCAAACTTGAAGCCCAGTGGACAAAAGGGAAAAAAAAATGGCATTTGACAAGAAAGATGCTTGCAACACATTTAATTTTGCATAAGGAATGTAAACTTCCCAAGGATTTGACCTAAAGCATTAAGCCAGCCTATATATTGTTCTAATCAATTAGGCCTTCCTGCATCAGCACTTTTTGCTTTGCAAACAACCAAAGCCATCATGTTCTCTAATAAGCAAAAAAAAAAAAAAAAAAAAAAAAATACAGATTAGTTTATTTCCATTTGTTTCTTATTATATTTCTAGAAAAAAAGGAATAATTCCTAAAACAGATCTGAGGATTTCTGCAAGTGAAATGGATGAGGTGTCATTAAATTACACCCATCTGAAAGGGAGAAATGGCTAGAAGCTACTAGGTGTTGGTCTTAGGGCTTTTCAACATTTTGAGATTTAAAAGTGTGGATTTTCATATTGAGAGATGTCATTTAGAATTATCCAAATCCAAAAAATGGATCCTTCAACACCATTCTGGTACTTACTATCTTAGATTTATCAAAATTGCAAAAGTGTATATTTTATAGTTAGAATGAGCTTAAAGATAATCTGTTCCATCCTTTTCAACCTCTGTATGGGAATGCAACAGCCTCTGTGGTAGGCAGGCTCTTTATTAATGCTGATTATTATTATATTATTGAATATATATTTTATACATATTATATTTTATATATTATATTATTAATGTTATATAATACTAAATCAAGTATTTCTTGAACACTTACTATGTGGCAGGTACTATGCAAGGCTCTCTATATACTTTATCTCACTCAGTCCTCACTAAATCCTACGAGGTTGTTATACTTACTAACCCCATTTCACAGATGGTAAGACTGTGGCTACCAATCAATGAACACAGTATGGGCTCCTTTGTAGATAAGAGTGTAAGAGCAATGAATAAATGCCCCAACACAAAATCTTCAGAAAACTGCTTTAGTTCTCTACCTCAGTGGAGTAATAGCTTTCAATTTTTCACCTCTTCAGCCTTCAGAAAATATCTTCATAAGGAACAAAAGTTCATATGCAAGTATTTTCCTACAAAACTTCAATGATATCACCTTGAGGCTTAGTCAGTATCTTCTTCAGCATTTAGGTCATTTCATTTCTCATTAGACTCTACAGAATGTAAAGATACAAATTAGACCAGTGTTTTCAGAGTCCACTGTGTGCCAGATAGCATGCTGGTGACTTGTGAATTATTTTATTTAACTTTCACAATATAACTATGAGACAGTGCCTTTCATCGTGTACATCTATAAACCCACAGCAAAGAGACACACAGCTGATAAGAACAGTGACTGGGATATAGCTCTACTTCTAATTCCAAAAGGAGGATAAGAGAATAGGACACCAGTTAACCAGCCTGCACCTGTGGGGGGAAAGTATTTTGCAATATACAAATACAAGAATATATTGAATATATTGAAACAAAGAGCCAAAGGGTAGATAGTTTATTGAAGGGTTTTAATTATTTATTCAATTCCTGGATCTAGATGGCGACACAGAACATGGTGTCCTGGTCCCAAGTTTCTTTTGAAAATTTCAACATGGGCGATGTGAGTAGTGAAATGTAAAGACTGGCAGCCCAGCGCTCTTGCTTTCTGCAACACAGAGTCATTTGTTCCTCGTATTTTTATCCAGATCAGCATTAGGACATATATATCAAAAAAAAAAAAAAAAAAATTCAACAAAGAGAAAGAGGAAACGGGAAATCACACCAACGGAAACACTCATGATTCCATTGATCGGTTTTTGATTTGGGACTGAGCCTGATACTATTCTCATGAACTTAAGTTTCACCCAATGAAGTCAATAATGCAGGGTGACCTACATTGTTGACATTTTATGGCAAACGAATGCGGCATTCTGCCATTCTAACAGCAGTAGCCGCAAATACTTGCAAGTGGATAGTACAGATGCATTTGCTAGTGTATTCTCATTCTGAATCCCCTGAATTGATCTCCCAGTTTCAAAAAGTATCCCCGAACCCCAAATACCAAATGAACCATACAATGTAGATCAATAGATTTCTCTAATGCAATAATTGTTTCTCTCTGGGAGGTTCCCATTAGTCCCAGAAGAAAGAATATTTTGATTGACCTCGAGGAACACAGCAGATGTGGATAAACTGTGTATGCTGCTGACCTTATCAGAAGAAAGCCAGGCCTTGAAAATCACAGGGGAACACCCTGGGCGTGTGCATGTTGGCTGTGGGAAACCCAACAGCTGGTCAAGTGTGTGCTTTCTTTAAAAACCAACCAAACCCCAAACTGCAGACCATGTGAGGAGAAAGAAGTGTTTAAATTAACAATACCTCTTCATGTGTAAAAACAATGTCAGGAAATAATAATATGAATGGAAATAAAATGAGGTAAGCTATAAGCATCTAGGAATCTTTAACCCACTAGTAAAAAAGATTTTCTACATAAAATCCTGAGGGATTGGTTGCTTCAGCTCCTGGGAACGGATACATTTACTATGTTATGTTTTTTATTTTATTTTAGAGACAGAGATCAAGGGAGAGGGGCAAAGGGAAAAGAGAGAGGGAATCTTAAGCACGCTCCATGCTCAGCATGGAGTTGGACTTGGAGCTCCATCCCACAGCCTTGGGATCATGACCTGAGCCAAAGTCAAGAGTGGGACACTCAAGTGACTGAGCCACCCAAGTGACCCTACTGCATTACTTTTCAGTGCCTCATATCCTGCTCTTTTTAGGGGCTCTATAGCCAAAGAAAATGGCAGGAAGAGGGTGGAGAATCAGCAAAATTGATTTCTCATATAGTTCCAAGACAAAGGAACAGGTTAGAATTATAAGAGAGGGAGGAAAGAAGGAAGAGGGATGGAGGGAAAAGAGAGGGAGAAAAGGAAGGAGGTTAGGAAGGGGAATCTAAAAGACACTCTGGGAATTCGTGACTTTGAAGTTTTTATCTCCACTGAAATCATACCCAACACCAATGAGGCTCATTTGCCTGGAACAGAGGCAACCACTACTCCCCTGCCATGAACTGGAACAAGAAACTGAGCACATTACTAGTACAGAAGAATCACAAGCCACTGCACCTTCACATATCTGAGCGAGCAGGATGTGACCCTGGGCAAAGCACAGCAATGAGAACTCATGAGAAGAGGTTTTACAATCTCAAGTTTACATTATTCCAATTGTGCAGCAAAACCAGTGCATTACCGAACAAACAGAACAGATGCAGGGACATGAAAATAACCCCTTGTCCACGTGCCGGAAAAAGACATACAGGAAACCCAGATATGCCTAAGGATGCGCAGCTGATGTGGACTAAGGGGAAATTTAAAATATCAATATCACTCATAAACTCAGAAATTGGCTGAAGGCCGAGAATAATTTTCTTTCATTCATTCATTCACCCACCCAACTGGTATTTAAGGCAGCCTACCATGTGCCAAGTAGTACTTTATTTTTTTTTAAATATATGAAATTTATTGTCAAGTTGGTTTCCATACAACACCCAGTGCTCATCCCAAAAGATGCTCTCTTCAATACCCATCACCCACCCTCCCCTCCTTCCCATCCCCCATCAGCCCTCAGTTTGTTCTCATTTTTTAAGAGTCTCTTATGCTTTGCCAAGTAGTACTTTAGATGCCGGAGTTACAGGGCCAGAGTTAGACAGGGGCCCTCAAAGAGCTCCCAGCTCAGCAGAGAAAAATGACATTAGTGCACTACAACACAGTGTAACGGGTAGACCATGGTTAAAGGAGATGGTCAGGGTGATGGAAACAAAGAGTGGGCAGATGGAAACGCAAAGGCTGGAGATGGAAGGGGTGAGGTTGACACACTGAGAAAAGCTGCAAGGAGTTAACGTCTGTTCAACTTTCATTTTGAACACCTCTAAGCAAACCATGCACATTTCTCCAGCAATCCCAGAACACCTCTCCCTGTTGCCTTACATGGGGCCAGATTAACACATTTATGCTATGTTAGCCTCTGGCATGTGTGTGAAAGGTTCCTGAGCTAGGTCATGGCCAGAGGATGGCCAACCCCTACAGGTCTTTTGCAAGGGATGAGGATGTTTTTGGTCATCACCGTAACTGGAAGGTGCTACTGGAAGTTGTGACCCAGAACCCAGAATGTTCCACATCCTGCAATGCCTGGGGAAGCTGTTCATGAGGAAGACTTGTTGATCCCTGGATGCCTGTGGCACCTCATATGAGCACCTCCAGGCCAGACTGTGTCATGCTACAACATTTGCACTTTAGCCTTAATATTTATTCTCTGATTCATAATACCAGCTCCGTTTGAATTATTAACCTTTCTAAATTACTAATGAGAAGACACACACGAAGAAAAGGATGTCACCGAGAATCTTTATGTGTAACGGATGCTGAGAAAGAGAAATATTTTGCTACATTTGAAAAGAGAGCAGTATTTTCTTCCCTGAAATCGTAGTGGTATCTGGCTTCATAATAGAATCTCTGTAAAAACAAAGTGTCCCTTCCCACTGCTGTTTCAGGATTTCATCCAACGTTTCGTTAGAGAGACCAGAGGACTGCTACCCAAAACCACCTACAAAGGGGTTAGCTTTTACATGTGACATTGCTGGTACTGTCCTTTTGATGGCAGTTAAGTGCTAGGGAGGGGATGAGGGGCTACTTACTGCACCCATTAGGAACTAGAACAAGGTAATGGAAACATTTCTGGTTGGCGGTGCAGGGCACAGACCAGAGTGGGAATGGTTTGAAGCCACTCATGTAAGCACTCACCATTTCTATGGTCTCTTTCCTGGTGTAAAGTCAAGGAAAAGAAGTAATTGTAATGTTCTTGGCAACTTCCGAGTATGTAGAAAAGGATGAATGACAAGCCTACTGGGATTCAAAGACACATTCCTGGTATTTTATAGACTTGATGATGGCACAGAAGGAGAGGAGGGAAGCTCTGCTACCCCAAGGATAATCCTGGGAAATGACCGCCCAGAAGTGCACCGGCAGTGAAATGATGCCAGTGGACAATAACTGCAGTCAAACCATTATTTCAGTTTTTCAGCTGGTCATACTGTTGGGAAAATGAGACAGAGGCAGGTCTTCTTGCACCTGTAATCATTAACGAGCAGTGAGGGGGCATTCTTCAATTGCAAGGGTGGAAGTTTCCTCCTAGGTTTTCTGACAAAAGCATAAAACCACTGTTGCCATTTAGCACCCCACTGACCTCCTTGCCAACCTTCTTGAAAACTGAGCCCATCCTTGATGCACGAACTCACTTATTCCCACTCTCATCGTTCTGGCTTCTGCTCCTGGGAGAAACCTCACACTACACTCGCCAGGGAGTCAACCCCCAGCCCACAGCCTCTTCAATTCTCGCTGTCTTGCTGCCCTTTCTCAAACTCATCCATTCACTTACGCAGTATTTATTGAGAAACCACTAGATTCAGGGATTTTTCTAGACCTGGCTGAAAACAGCAATAAATAAGAGAGCTAAGGTCCCAGTTCTCAAGGAACTCAGAGTCTAATGCGGTGGAGGGGAGATAGATCATAAGTGAGAAAAAAAAATTGAACAGGATCATTTCAACTAGCAAACAAGCATACCTCATAGGGCTGTTTTGAAGGTTGAATGAATTAATAAATACTTTCAGTAAGTGCATACGACAGTGGCTGGCATTAATTAAAAGATCAGTGTTCGCGACTGGTTCACTACTTCTCATTATACTGACATTGGGTGGTAAAGAAAGGCCTATTTGAAGAAATGGCATTTGAGCAGAAACCTTAATGGTTATAAGAAACCAGCCAAGGAGAGATTTGGAGGAAACTCATTCCAGGCTGAAGAAAAGCCAAGTTGGGAAAGAACCCAAGAGGGTCCTGGGAATACAAGAAAGGGCGGATGATGGGGAAAGGGGCAAGAAATGAAGGCAAAGCAATGAGCAGGACTGAATCAGGTGGGGCCTTATAAGAATATAGAATGCCTCCCCATTTTGCAAGTAACTAAAAAAAAACCTTGCCCATCCTCATGGACTTTTAGCAAGCTGTTGTCTCCACAAAGGCAACCTAAGTCATAACATAGTTACTTATATCTGTAAGTAGAGATTTGCATCTAACTAACAATAATAAAACACTAGATTGGCAGTCAGGGAACTCTGAAGTGGTCCTTATAGTTTAAGGGACAGAAGACCAGTACCTTAACTTGTCTACATTTGTCTAGCCATCTGCGAAATAAAATGAATTCAATTAGATATCTTTAAGGTCCCTTCCAGCCTGTGATTTTATATTTCTATTCTTGAATTTCTACTAGGTATGAAAACAGATCTAGGCCAGTAGAGCTATTGCATCCTTTCTATAAAGCCATATCTTTACTTATCCTATTAATTGGCTTGCTAATTAAAATAGTAATTTTATCAAGCTATATTGCTACGTACAAATAAAAACAACATCCCAAATCCACCTCCTGTAAGACTGATTTTACAAGAAAATCTCATCTACCGTAAATACAACATCCAACCGGGAGGCTTTTCACTCCTTCCTGTGTGCAATTAACAGCAAACACCTTGTCATAAACATTTTTGAAAGGTCAGAGATGGCAACAATTTTGCTAAAGAGATAAATAGTCAAATAAAACTCTGCCCTGGTAATTCCCAGGCTTTAAAAACCAGCATATGTCTGATCAATAATGAGACACACAAAGGGGATTGTGGGATAAAGGGCGGGTCCAATTTGAGGTATTAAAAACTTGCCTAAGTCATTTTTTTCCCAACACATCTTGTGTTGCAGCAAATAGTAGAGCCGTTAATGGGCAATGTTAGGGAAATAAGATTCTGGCTATGAAACAAAAGATTGTTTAAGTTGAAGAAGTAAATAATAGTAAGAATAAGGACTTTTGCAAAAGCCAAGGTAAGAACATTTTCCCTCTGTAATAAATCAACTATTGAGCTCAAATTTCTAATGTTATTTTGAATTGTATTTATTATTATTGCCTTTTGCCTTTGCCCTAGCACAAACTACAAGAGCTCAAAGGATGCTAATTTATTCCTAAATAGGTATGCTTATACTTTCAATGTGCCTTAGAAACAGCACGCTTTATTTATATGTTCTTATCTATTATTGTCATCTTAAAAGTAAATTTAACTTCTTCTACATTGAAGAGATAGGTTTACTTTCTAAAATTTTCATTGTAAATTTTAATTCTTTAAATAAGGCATTTCCGGTCCTTGTGGCAGATTTTATATTCCTGGCAAAAGTATTTCATCACTTAAACTGCATTACACATTGATTATCTATTATCTGCTCATATTAAGAAGGCTCTACCATCAGTTAATGTTTACTAACCAATCAATAAAATCTAAGTGAAACCAGAATAAACTCAAACAAATAAGTGGGCTGAAATTCAGAGAAAATTGAGACCATGTCCCCTTAGCAGGGCAGCCTTTGTGAGAACTCATTTCTACCTAAAAGATCTAATTTATCTTTTTTAATGCCATCAAAGTTAATAATGGATGACATGTCTTATAGCTTCAGTGATGCAGCAACTTGTCGATAACACAGAGAATTTAGAAACCAATTCATCAATTCATGATTTTTTAATTGGACCATGGGTGGTTAATTTTAAGTCATTAGACTCTCCAATAATAAAACCTTAGAAAGAGAGAGTTAATTAATACAGAAGTGGGTAGCTATCTCCTATCTCCTCAATGAATAAGCGTTCCTGTTTTCTGCCTCAATAACAGGTGGCACTTTTCCCTTGCAGCATTTTTGGAGTGGGGTGAGGATAAGGTATGTAGAATGGGAGAAAGTGAAGTAGAAAAAAAGAGGGGCCTATATATAATTATAGGTCTATGTGCAACTATATGCATAGAATTTCATATATATATTTGTGAGGTGTTTATATTTATATATTTATATTTATTTTATGTATATTTATGTTGAAATATATTTTTATGTATTTATTTACATATGCTTATGCTTCTATGTATTTTGTTATGTGTATATTTACGTCACAAATGCCTCTCTCCCAGACACCCATAATGAGTCTACTCTATTCTGGGAAAATAGGAAGGAATGCAGTTTTCCCTTATTTCCTTATTCAGAGGCGGGGGCAAGGTGGTTGAAGGATTTCCTCACATCTCAGTTTTGCAGTTACTGGTAAGGCTGCACTGCAACTGACGTATTTGCATATTGATATTCCATTACTTGTTAAATGTCCATGCTGGAAGCAACCTTAGTGATTATCTGGTCCACCTCATCCCCTTCACTGTTGGGGAACCAGAGGCTCAGGGACAGTAAGAGACCTGTCCAAGGTCACAAGTGGGTCAGAGATGGTCCCATCCTCCCAGCTCCCACACCCAGCAATCATCACCCCGTGCTTCCCTGGTCTCCCCTTGCCCAAGAACACATCTTCTGACACTCACAATGGAGAAATTAATGAGTCTGCAACTTAAAGATTCGTTTTAAACAAATTGGTTCATTACTATTTAATCGAGGAGGCTTCAGAGCAATAAAAGCCTTGCTTACCAAAACTAGATAAGCAGCTCATGAAACATTGAGCTCAAGAAATTCAAAAACTGTCACAAGTCAATAAGTGCTGCCTCTCTGTTTGATAAATGCCACCCAGTAGCATCAGAAGTATCAGAAACTAATGGTGTCCCGGCACTCTGTAGGCATACATTAATGGGATCAGGAACATAAAATATAAACAATAATGTACATATTGATTGTTCCGGACACTTGAAGCCCAACAAACATTTGAAAGGTCATTGTACTTGCATCACATTACAGATAAGTCATTTGCTTAAAGCTGGAAACTTGGCTCTCCATGTAAATTTATCTTGTGACCTATAAGCTTAATCATGCCATACCTCTGTTCACTTCCTTAGGTTGTCTCGCATGAAAAATATACCAGAAGTGCTTAACCCCATAAAGCACATTCAAAAAATGACAATATACACATGTGGGAGAACTCTATTCTATAGGCTGAATAAATGCCATGAAACAGGATTTTACTAAAGACCATATTCAAAGTTCTCTGTAAGTCAATTACTACGTGAGCTTACAAATGAATATGTGTGCTGTCCAGATGTTTCAAAAATATACAAGTTTAAGAAGTACAATATCATAATTATTTTCACCTAAAAACTAAATTTGGTTTGACTAGTGCACACTGGAGTATAGGCACTTCTTCCTATGATGAAAGATTTATTTCTTTTCAGAGCTTCTCCAAGAAAATCAAAAAATGTGAAGGTTGTCTGGCTGCCCATGTAGAAAAGACATCCCTTTACTGGGGCTTTTGCACCTGAAGGCACCTCTCCCCCAGGATCAGGCTGCTGGCTAGCAGCAGTATCTCTGGAGCTCCCACCTCTGGACAAAATGGAGAGATGCTTCAAAATCCCACAGCCCCAGTTCCTTCCCCAAAATGATAGGTCCCTTTTTGGAGTCAGTATCCCAGTGCTAACTCTAAAAAGGGCAAGAGGAGCTTGGAAGCAAAGCCTGCAGTTTATGCCCCCTAGACAAGAGCAAGCAAGCGCTGGAAGTATTTCACATCTCCTTTGACAAGGGCACCGATTACCTTAAGTTTGGAGAGCTCCTCCATTTGCTGCCAGGTAACCAAGCATTTAGCCATGACTCCCACCCAAAAGGATGGGGAAGAACTGAAACAGGGCAATGTCCTCTGGAGGAAGCCTTGCAAACAAACAAACAAACAAACAAACAAACAAACAAAAAACTTGCTAGAATCTCCTCTGGCAGAAGACATTCCTGTGTCTGTAGAAGAGTGAAAAGGCACAGGCCTTTAGGCAGACCCCTTTAATCTTATGTATTCCAACTGTTTCCTATGAGGAAGGCAACCAAATTTTCTTATTCTGAATTTTGCCTTGTATGTATCTTTTACATTGACTTCTCAAAGATTCTACAACAGCTAAAACCAGCCATTTTGAAAATCAGACATGAATCATACGAGTTTCAAAAATACTTTTTAAATTAATATTACATTCACTAGCAATTGATAACCATCGTAAAATCATAGATTTATAATTTACATTAAAATATCATCATTCTAAGGGTGCCTGGGTGGTTCAGTCCGTTAAGCATCCCACTTCGGTTCAGATCATGATCTTGTGGTTTATGAGTTCGAGCCCCGTGTGGGGCTCTGTGCTGATAGCTCAGAGCCTGGAGCCTGCTTCGGATTCTGTGTTTCCCTCTCTCTCTCTCAGCCCCACCCCCCCCACTCACACTCTGTCTCCTTCAAAAATAAACAAACATTAAAGAAAAAAAATTTTTAATCTCATTCTAATAACACAGAATTTTAGAACCACAAAGGAAAACAACAGTGGTTTATTTGGTAGCCAAATGACCTGAATGTAATGTTAAAGACAAAATTTTATAGTTTCCTAAAGAAATAATTATAGAAGAGATTATTTTATTTTATTTTATTTTCAACGTTTATTTATTTTTGGGACAGAGAGAGACAGAGCATGAAAGGGGGAGGGTCAGAGAGAGAGGGAGACACAGAATCGGAAACAGGCTCCAGGCTCTGAGCCATCAGCCCAGAGCCCGACGCGGGGCTCGAACTCACGGACCGCGAGATCGTGACCTGGCTGAAGTCGGACGCTTAACCGACTGCGCCACCCAGGCGCCCCGAAGAGATTATTTTAAAGTGTATGTAAAACCTGACATAGACCGAAGGGATTAATAAATATCGTTTAACCAAAATCCAGTGATTAACCTTGGACGAAAGAGAAGAAAATTTCAGACAGAGTTTTTGCTGCCTGCTTAAAGCAGATTTACTCAGAATATAGGTCTAACTGTAAACTGTATTAGATTAAATAGAGTAGATAAGTTTGTAATACTGTTTTCCTGTTATTTAGATTTTTAAAGCCTCCAAAAACCAGTGTGGCTCAAACACCTTTTATTGCAATCAAAATTTAATTAAGACAATCATGTTAATATTTTGAGTACACTCAAAATTCAAACTTTCGGGACCCTGATAGTGATTACGTCTTTTGATGAATAAGTTGTATTCTGAAATACAGGTTGTATCTTCATTTGTCCTAAAGACATTAGGATGAGGGATGTTGATGTAAAACAAAGGCAGCATTTTTTTAATTGTAAACACTATCTTTTAGCATGCCAAAATGTATCTTTTACTGAGTTAACTTTTAATTGCATAAAATCTACTGGCTAAGAATCCTCTTAAAAGTTGTTCTCTGTATTTCAAAAACCATTTTCTGTGCTCTAAATTTTTTATTTTACTGTTTGTTTGTTTATGTTGAAAGCGAGAACAGAGGAGGGACAGAGAGAGAGAGGGAAAGAGAGAGAGAGAGAGATTGAGAATCCCAAACAGGCTCTGCACTGTCAGCACAGAGCCAGATTGAACCCACAAACCCTGAGATCATGACCTGAACAGAAATCAGGAGTCCAAAGCTTAGCTACCCAGGCACACCTGTGCTCTAAATTTTAAATGAGACTTTGATGATCAATGGACAAGAAGAAAAACTTTTAATTTGAGACAAAAGAATCCTACTTGTATACTACATAAGATAAATACAAAAAATGTTCAAAGTTCTGTCTTTATTATATCAAAAACTGTTCACACATCCTAAGACGCAGACATATAATGACATTTAAGGACAGAACCATTTTAACTATCAAACTGAAGTAATTGTGCAGTTTTCCCAAGGAGGCCTTGAGGGCAAAAATTAAAAATAAAAATATACTTATTTTATCCTCCCTCTGAATGTTTGTTCCCTCAAAAGTTACAATAATCTTTCAAGGCTCAAGTCTGATTTGCAGGTAGACTACTTTTTCCTGTGCTGCGACCTCAGAATCTTTCTTTCTTTCTGGAAAATGTACCATACAGCTCTGTACGCAGTAACCCCACAAGGCGGATGGCTGTGTACCTGCAGGTCCTACTCATGACGGTTCAGGTTTAGAAAAATGGAACTAGGCTATCAAGATCACCTGTGTTTCAAAGCAACGTTCTCTGCCACAGTACCTAAACTCAAAAGATTTCCTTTTGACATGAGGCGTGTGGTGATGTGAAAAGAGAAATGAGAGTCCCTACTGGGACTGTGAACATCCTCACATTTGTGAGGCCAACTGCCACACTCCCGGCTTTTCTTATTCCCTGACAAGGCTCGTCCCAGCCCTCTCCTGGGATGCTTTTGACAGCGATTGCAAACAACAGAAGCCAGCAGGAATGTGTAAGAACAGGTGCTGGAGCCTCCCAGGGCAGCCTGCTTACAGAGAAAGGGCGTCCTCAGAGCAGCCCTGGGACATCCCACTTCGGAGATGCCCTCTTGCCCTCAGCCATTGCAAGATCTTGCTTTTCTTTTTCATGCGGCAGATGTGTGGAAAGATTTGTAACAATGCATTAAGGCTCCTAAGTTGCTGCTGGCAAATTTTCTTGGCCAGCTTTTAAGGGGACTTTGGTGGGATCACCAACAATATAAAACAAGGATGGGAAAATTCATTCTTGGGTTTGCGTTCAGATAAGGGAAATAATAATGAAAGGCTAGGACCTTTCCATATTACTCCATTATTCCAGGTTACTGCTTTCCACTTCCTACCACATGTCAGGAAAAGGGACATTCCTATGTGCAGGGGCTCTCCAGCATTCAAGAGGAAACAGATCGGAGAATGCTTCCTCCCAAAACAAGTCAGGAATATTCACACACCACACACTCCAGCATGTTAGACCCCACTTCAGGAACATCTGAATATTAACTCTCATTCTTTTCCACTTACTAAAATTGCTCTGTGGGCAGGGTGCTCCGCACAGTGGACACAGTCACCTGTGTGAGTAAACAACCACTCAGTGGCTGTTTCAGCCAGCTTCTCAAAGTGCGGACCCTGGACCAGCAGCAGCAGCAGCGGGAGTCACCGCCTGAGAGCTTGCTTGAAATGTAGAATCTCAGCCCTACCCCAGACCTATTTAAACTGCTTTTAACCATTTAACCAGATCCCCCAAACGATTCATTGTAGATTTGGGTCTGAGAAGCACCTTACTACGGCTTCTTAGAGCAACTCCGTGCTCAGGATTCAGAGAGCAAGATGCTGCCCTTACACCAATGCAATGTTTACACTGTTCTAAGAGCACTCTGGGGCATTATGTAAGCCTCAGAGTTCCCAGGAAACAGGGGCAAGAATCAGTGACTCTATACTACAGTTGAGAAGACCAAGGTCAAATAGAAGGTGACTGGTGGTCGCAGAACTCAGACTCAAATTTCCCAAATCTTAGATCTTTGCCCTTTCTGCTGCTTCAGATAGTCCCTAAGGAAGGGCTGGTTCTTTCATACTTGGGCCACGAGAGTTTTCCTTCCCACTGGCATCACTGGTAGAATGGAAAGAAGCCTTCAAGTACTGGTTCTACCTTTATTCACCCTCATGACTTTGGACAAATCACTTCTTTAAAAAAATAGGTCAGAGGCCAAATAAAACAAAGAGCATTTATAAAAGAAGGTTATGAAACTAAAAATAGAAGGGTAGGGCCATGATTTAATAATAAGTAGCAAATACTACAAAAATATTCAAGCCCTAATTTAATTTGTAATCTAATTTCTGAAAATGTATCCTAAGAAAATATTCCCAAAGAAGAAAACGTTACATGCACTAAAATGATCATGAGACTATTACTTAGAACAGAAAAAAAACTGGAAGCAACCAAAATACTCTCTGTTCAGGATATGGCTAATGAAATTACAGAACATTTGCTCATTTAACATGATATTTGCCAAGACTTAGCAGCAGCATGAAAAATTCTGTTATAATGTCAAGAGGAAAAGAAAGTTATAAAACTGTGGTACATTACAATTCCAACTATGTTGAGATGGGTACCTTCTAGAAAACAATGGAAAACATTTGTGAAACCTACCAGGTTTTATCAGGATAAAGGTGGGATAAAGGTGCCACCAGTATCTGTCCTAGAAATCAAGAGACATGAGCTCTGAACTTGGTCGTGTCATTTCTCAGGCCTCAGCTGCCCCATCTGTGCAATGGGAACACATGGTTGGTACTGATAGCCCAACAAGCAGGTGAGCTCCTCCTAGCCTAGGCTCCACTCTTACCCAGTCAGCCTTTTCCCACACTGCTGCCAAAGTGGCCTTCTCAAAACCCAATCTAGTCAGGTCACCACACTTCTTCCCTGCTGCAAACCATTTGTTTCCAGTTGTCCCTAGGATAAAGCCACATCATCCCTAGTACAGTCCATAACCACCTTGTGGGGTCTGGCCCTCCCTGTCGCTCTCCACTCTACATTCCAAGCTGCCCTCATACCAGCTTTCTCTCAGATCCTCACACTGACTTGTGTGCCCTCTGCTTCGGTATCTCTCTCCTTTCTGCCCTTCCCCGGGATGCTTCAGCCCTCACCACTTCCTCAGGGAGCCTTGAAGACCCATCTGGCAGGAAAAGCTCACCCTGTGGCACCCACTCGGAGCTTCATGTCTCTTTTCCTTCAGCTCCTTAGTGCAGTGTAATTTTATACTATTTGCTTGAGTCTCTAATTAATGTTTCTGTGTGTCCTGTCATTTCCACCCTACCTGCTATAATGTAGCCTCTATACAGAGGCTTTTTTTAGTATCCCCAATTCTTAGCACATGGCAGGTCTTGGAAAAATCTTTGTTGAATGACTGAATATTATTCTGACTACCCACCCCCAAGACTGACACAGAACTGTGTGACCAGCACATGCTCCATGAATCCAGTAGACTTGAACTAAGTACAGAAATAATAAACATGACATTTAGATTCGTCTCTCCCACGGAAAGGAAAAAAAAAAAGGCTTTTATGCCAGATCAGCTAAGAAAGTAAAAAAAAAAAAAAAATCAATGTAAAAAAGCATTTCGTAAACTCTAAATTTTAGTGTAGACTTGCCTCTACACTATAGGTACAGTATAGAACAGTACTTTTTAGAAACAGGTACAGTATAAACATGCATAAAATATAAAATACAAGGTATAATTATTACTGAGACTGTACAGCAAATTATTAAATTAAATTCTCTGGAAGGATTTAAACAGTCAAATCACATCGAAACAGCTTTTTTTTTTTTTTTTTACCAAGTTTTGGATAAACCATAAAGTAGGCATGTCTGTGTTTCACTTTCCTCATCTCTATTAATGTAGAATTTCACCAAATGATCCTTAACATCCCTTGAACTGAGATTCTGATACTATGACAATTTAACAGCCTAACAGTGAGAATCAAGAAAACCTACACACGTGTGATGCCAAGCAAGGTAACTCTATGGACACTTTAACTGGCCCTCCCTAGGTAAAACCTTGAGAAAGCCCAAGTTTGCCTCTCCTCTTGTCCATCTGGAGGGCCTCCCCTCCTGCTCTCCTCTATTCTTTTTGCTCTCAGAATAATGGTCAGCCAAGGTTAATTTAAATCCACATGCTTTTCCCTCGAGGCATTGGTCTTCGAATTTTCTTTCTCAGTGTGGTCAAAGTTGTTTCCTGCCCCCAGGAGAAAGGATTTCAGGCTGAACATACTGGTAGAAGAGGTATTTACTGAACAGGGACCCAGGCTGCCTGCAAAGTTGACTTCCTTTCTCAGCCTCTGAATGAGATCAGCACCTCCTAGGAGGAAGGGCCTGTGAGGGAAGCTCAGAGAAGGGGCAAAGTCCCAACTCAACTATTGCCTATTCAGACTTTGTTCAAAAGCATTTGTGCCTATGTTTACCAAAGCATGCATATACAGCTACAGGGTCTTGCAAAAAGGATGCACAAAAATTCAATCTAGTAATAATTAGAAACAATTTGTTATTAGTTAACTAGTTTTGACATTGCAAGGCAAATCATTTCTTGGTCACTTTAAATAACAAAATCACCTCTGGGTGTGTAATGTATTAAAACAGTTTTTCATAAAGCATTTCAAGCATTTATATATTAAGGGCTCTTAAATCTCTGCAAAACATACATATGGCACATTGAGCAAAATATAAAATGTAAAAAGTACATATTCGTGTTAATATAAGCAATTAATTAATATACATATTTTACAATGTCTTCTTGACATTGTAATTACCCATTAAACTACGAATAATTACCATAATATAGTATATATAGTATATATAGTATTATTATCATGACACATACTATCTTAAATTATTTTTAGCATTTCAGAAAATTGGAAGGAAAATCAGATAAAACAAAGAATAAGTCAGAATAAAGCACAAAATTTAATTGAACATTTCAATTTGGAATAATTTGCTTAAAAAAAAAGACCTTGCTTTTTTCAACTTTTAAACTCAAAACTTCTATTTTATGATTCTGTGCTCATGGAATCTTTCGAAATCCCTGATGAACCGTGTATGCTAGAAATGGTATACTAAATGTAAAGATTTTAAATAGACATCTAAAATTATTAAATATGCACAATTTTAATGTAATGCAAAATAAATTTGTACTTCAAAAATTATGTAGCATTTTGGTAGCACTTAATCAAAAGCAATGCCATTTCTAACTTCTTTATATTATCAATTGATACACCATTTTCTATACAAGTACAGATGAGCTACAGCACACATGATTTAATTGATTGTATTTTGATTAGGCTTGTTAATTTTTTAGAATTGATTATGCTACAGAGAGGGGGAGAAAGAAGATGTGTTCTAAGATTTTATTTATGAAGCAAGAGGTTAGCCCATTAAAATCTCTATTTTTTGGAAAGAAGCAAATTTGTTGTTTCATACAGGTTTAATTAAACTAAATTAAGAAAAAAAAACCCACAAATCTTTAGAATGGAGAACTTTCCACGTCATCCATGATTTTAGCCACAGAGTTGGCAAAAACCATAACTACGTGCAATTTCCTTATTTCATAGTGTTAGTTGTTTGGAGGGCAGTTACACAGTTCCTCAAACCACACTTTTTTCTGCAGATAACCATTAGAAAAGGACATAGCATACCTAAGTCAGTTCAAATTTGGCAGATCACAGGGTGAAATTCTTACACCAACATTAGTGTTACGATGCACACAAGTTTAACTGTAGGTAGCAGACTTTCATTCAGTGCTCTTTTCAGCATCTTCTAGTAAAGGCCTGGATAAGAAGGAGGGGGAATAAAGCTTTGACAGATGGTACTCAGCGCTTGACTCCTGCTGAGCTCAGCAGGACCTGTGGTTTCCAAGGTTAGGGCTGTCAAAATGGCTCTGTCTATCAAGTGAATAACAAAGTGTAGACCGCCTGTCCGTTTCCTATACAAAACTTAGATTTCATATGCCATTATTGTGAGTCTTTGTGCCGATTTAATAACTTCCAAGGGGAAGAACTGAGGGTTCCAGTGCAGCGTCACTATTTGAGGAACTACCTGGAAAAGGAATTCTCAAGGGCGAAAAGAGGTAGGCCGAGATGTGATCTCTTTCACTTCAGTTTCTCTCTAAGGCTTCATGACTTGAAAAGGACTGGAAAGCCACCAAAGTTTCCCTTTTGGCTAAAAGCTAAATGTGAACCTTTCAAACTGTACTTAATGATGTCTGGCTCTCAAAAGGGTAAAATGTTTCTATTACAAATCCTTGTAGTGGTGGGTACTTATGCAACTAGCAATACTGAGAATGAGAAAGAAAATGTTTCTATTGTGAAATACAAGCATGTGTTTAGATGTGTTTGTCAGAGTCCTTTTCTCACCTTTTGTACCTCTTAATATTAAAACCACCCCCTTTTTTCCCCACCTATGTCTAGAGCCTTCAGATGGTCGGAGAAAGTAGTGGATGCTGAAAGACTGAATAATGTCATCAAACTGGCCTTTTGTCTTGCACCATTACAGCTATTTTTCTTGGTAAGTCTTATGTTTTTCTTCATGTGTATTTTGTGATTTCCAGATTGTTACTGACCTCTTTGGATCCCAATAAACGGCCATTTGGTAGATTCATAAAGCCAGGCTTTTTATTAAAATGATACAGAAATTGGGACTGTGCTAGTGTGTCTGAATAAGCTAATAATTGTATGTTAGTGTTTAATTTAAACATTTAAAGTAAAACTTTCCATTTTTTATTCCAAAAGTACAAAGTAAAATTAAAATGTGGCATTCTGAAAGTGACGTAGTAGGACACACTTTAGTGATGTCCTGTTACTAAGCATTTTCATTGCTATTTCTGACAAACTGATAAAAGCATATCTTGTCCCTTTTTTGAGCTGGTTTGAGCAGACCAATCCACTCATGTGGTGACTGTTTCTTACTAGCATTTCTGAAAGAAGATATTCTTGCTACAATATAGTTGATGAATTTTCCTCCACAAATATTTAGTTTATATAAGTCCCATGATCATAATAGAGATATTATTTTGAAGGATATTATTTCTAGTATATTCAGTTACTTTGAACATTTTTTTAAAAAGGTTTAAGTTTTATTTTAAACTCCAACCCAGAAGTCTCTTGACACACTATACTCAGTAAATGTTACTGAACTGAAATTAAAAGGATATTAAATATTGATTAAAAGGAATTTATGAATTGAAATAAAAGGGATACAACTTTTATATCAGATTCTTACAAGAAAGTATCAAATATTAATTTAGCATAAACTTGTTTCTGGTTGTGCTTTTTATCCTGGAACTATATAATGCTTTTAATCATCTCTGTAGATGATAATTAAACAAAAGTTTTGAAAAGAAGTCCTAAACCCAGATGAAATTTTCTTCTCTTTTCCTCTACCTTTGCTTTTTTCAATAAGGTGATTTCTAAGCTTCTAACAGCCTGTGCTTCCCCCCACTCCCACTCCCGCCAAGACATTCTTGTTAATGGTAAACTTATTAAATCAAATTTGCTTTTCATGTGTCTGCATTTTTTGAGGAGTCTCTGTGGGGTTTCTTCATATGTCTGTGGGGAAAGTATGCTTCTGTAATTTCATCTGAGTCCATGAACTATAAGGCCCTGGAAATTAAGCCCATTCTTGGCAAGAACTCTGGGAGCAAGAAGTCAAAATATCCAGGGTTAACTAATGTAACTAATATGTTCTAATTGCACTAGACCCTTCAGTTGTTTTTGTTTTTAAAATTTTTAAATTGTGATAAAGTAAACCTAACATAATCTTTACCTTATGAACCATTTTTAAATATACAGTTCAGTAGTATTAAGTACATTCCCATTGTCAAATGCTTTTCATCTCGCAGAACTGGAACTCTGTACTCCTTAACAACTCCACAATTCGCTTTCCTCCCCAACCCCAGCCAATCAGCATTATACTTTCTAGCTCTTTGAATTTGACTACTCTAGTTACTGCATATAAGTGGAATCATACAGTTATTTGCCTTTTTGTGACTGGCTTATTTCACTTAAAATAATGTCCTCAAGATTCATCCATGTTGTAGCATGTGTCAAAATTTCTTTCCTTTTTATGGCTGAATAGTATTCCAGTATATGTATAAATTACATTGTATTTATCCATTTATCCACACATGGACAGTGGGGTTGCTTCCACTTTTACTGTTGTAAATAATGCTGTTACAAACACGGGGGTACAGTCTTCAGTTGTTTTAGAAAGCGAATACTGCATGCTACAGAGTAAATGAAGACCAAAGCACACACTGGATGAAGAATGGCTGAAAAATACAGTAATAAAAATAGCCAATGTTTACCAAGTGCTTACAATATGCCAGGCACAGTGCCATGCCTATCACTGGTATTAATTCTAAGAGCAATGCACTATTATTAGCCTCATTTCGTAGAAGTGAAAACTGAAGCACAGAAAGGTTGGTTAACTAGTCTAAAGTCACTCAGCCAGTAAATCACTGGTATGCAAATCTGGGAAATGGTAGGTGGAAGAGTATGTGCACTTGGAGGAAGAAAGAAATCACAGAAGTCCTATTTATGGAGCCCCAGCCAAGTAGTAAAGAACTCCCTGACCACTGCAAAGGGTGTGGTTTGGCCAAAAGAGCACTCAGATATGAACAAGTAACACATATTTGTGTTACCATCTCGCTGCAGGACCCTTAGCAAGACAGCTACCCATTCTGGGCTCCATGGGTAGGGAAGGAGAGGTTGAATTGGGTGTAGTATGGTCTGTGGTTTCCGACAATCTCTCATTCCAAATGAAATTTACCATCTAGTACTTTATTACTTGGAACATCATTTGAGAGATGAGGATGTAACTTAAAATGTTTAAATGTATGCTTTAGTCTCCCAATACTGATAATCAATAGTTTGTTGATTTTCAATCCACTATGCTCAAATCATTCCTTAAATCCCTTGAACGAAACTAAAACAATGACCTGATACCAACAGGAATGTGTGAAGGAAAATGAGGTTTCTTGTTCAGAGGGTCCCTAGGTATGCCTGCCCCAACAAAAACAAAGTGGAGAATTGTGAAGAGTGTTCACTTCATATACATTCATATGATTAGGGTCATATAATCCCCAAAACCCTGCCACTGGAGGGACTGAGAGGGGTAAATCTGAATCGACATTTTCCTCTTCACAGTCAAAATTTATCACTTCATTGTATCTCTAGAAACAAATACTGTACATAAGTGCCCTCATCATCATAATTTATTAGCTCTTTTGGTTCTATGGTTATGAGTTTAGGTTATAGACCTTTCAGTATTCATTTTCAGAGCATAACCCTAACTCTTGCCTATAGTGATTAAACTGGACCCAAGCAAACAAATATTTTTTTTAAATACTTGTTTTTAAAAAAGCCTTTTAAACATTGTAAGGTCCTGGAGAAGAGCATTTGAATGCCACTGATATAATTTATAAGTAGGTACATGTTTGCATGTACCCTGAAGCACATTTCCAAGAAAAGGCTGCAAATTAGGCTCAAGAGAAGACTTGAGTTGCAGTACTGTTTGGATTCTTTGCAAATCAAGTGACAAATGCTCATTTGACCAAACCCAGGTATTTCAGAGTTCATACTAGTGATCAATGAGAGCTGCATTTTTTTTCAGGGCTATCTGCAGATAAAGTTCAATATTAACTTAAAAGAATGTTTCATTTACTTTCAGCCAGCATTTACAAGGTGTATGACTTTATTTTAAACCAAATAATTACAATGGAAACACCCTCCATATTTCTATCATGAATTTGCTATTGGATAGACAGTAACTATATTCAAGCTTCAGCCAAGCTACAAAATTCTATGATACATATTTCATCTTCCATTGTAGTTTCAGAAGATGCAAATTCTAGAAACCAGACAGAAGAGGGAGCTGTCCATCTGGAAATTAACTGATCCTTTCAAAAATATGTCAAATATAGAAGGAAATCCTAACATGATCAAGTCTTAGCTTATTTGGTCTTGTATTTTATGGCAACACAACAAACTTTGTGGTGCATTAAAATCAAGAAAGAAAAGTACCAGTAAAGCCAAACACATTGAGCTGAATTAATGAAGAGGCAAAATACAGAAACCATTAGAAATCCAGTTTAAAATACATTCAGATTGTATGGTTGGATTTCCCCTTTTACAGCAAAATATAGAACCAGAACACATCCCAAAAAGGCCAAAATAATATTCTGCTGCCATACACATCACTAATATTACCTTCCTATAGATCCTGATCATAAAACAGAACTCTGACTTTAAAATTGGTAACATCTGGAAATAATGGCAAAATAGAAAAACTGCTGGGCTGCATCTGTCTTGAAAATGCTATGTAATAAGATTTACTTAATATATTTGAAAGAGAAAAAAATGTTTTGTTCCCCAATTTGTTGCAACATCTGAAAGTTCACGAGGTTATGACCCCTCTTTAAGAAAGCATCTCCCACCACCTGCAAATACCCCAGGAAAAGCAGTTGGAAACAATAAAACACGTGCTAGTTAACGGTTACCAGGGAAACGGTTCTGGTTCACCAATCTGAGCGCCTGCGCTTCCCAGTGGCTTTGTCCGAGGGAGACATGCGCCAGCTGTTAGTGAATAACCATTGTTATAGATCATCAGGAAATCACAGTCAGCAGGCAACCCAGCCCCACTGGAAGTTTATTTCTCATATTTGTTCATCACCAGGGCAATCCTCCACCTTTAAAACATCCCTTTAGGCCGGGTTAACTAAATAATACCCTGCACCGGCAGGAATGTTTAAAGGGGGCAAATTGCAAAAAGGTCTTTTTGCCCAACAAATAGATTTCTAACTTCGATTCCAATCGCATCACCTTCCTACCCTCTTCACTTTCCAATGGCAATTACAGGCCAAATATTTGAAGTCAGTGCCCCTTCAGGTGCTGTCCCCTCCTTGCCTTGATAGGAAACTCAAATTCACACATGGAACCCCCTCCTCCTAGAGCTTTCAGAGATCATTGGCTTATTCCATACCGGAAAGAGCCATATGAATGGTAAATGAAGGACTCTGCAAGGCAGTTTGAGACTGCCATTAGATAAGGGTCTGAGAGCACAAAATAATGGCTGCCTGCCTCACCAACACACGCACTTCAACCAGAACAGTGTCCACTTTACCAATTTTATATTTTATATATTTTTTAATAAATTTATAAATTCATAGCTATTCTCTGAAACAAGATCATATTGCTTTTTTGAAGTTGGCTTTTGCCAATGAGCTCCAAACCCAATCACTCATTTGAAAAATTTCAGGACTTCCATATTCCCATTTGGCATGCACAGAGCTCAGAAGTCACCACTGCATCCCAACAATAAAAAGGTGAATAAACTGAAAAATCAACAACTCTTCTTAGACTCATTAAAGAACTGAATTCACAGCACAAACCATTGCACCCAAGATTGAAGAGACGGGTTAATACAGAAAACCACAACTTACCACAGCAGAAACCTCCACGGGAAACAGTCCCAGGGCAGGAAAACCTGAACTGCTATTGAGGAATTGCTGGAAGCTCAGCGTGGACAAGTCTGAGAGCTAAAAACTCCAGTAGGACTCAGTCATAGAGGGGCCCCCAAGTTTTTGTGAGTTTTACCTCTAGTTGCTTGACCTGGTCCTTATGTTTTATACCAGAGAAAAACCTCCTTGTGCTTCCAATTAGGGTAGGAGCTAAAGGAACCATTTTGAAATATGCCAAAGCATTCTATTCTTCTTAATAAGGCCTACCCACAGGTGAAACTATTTTACCAAAGCCTACACTCTACTGGGGTTTTATCAGACCTGGGAGAAGCTCAACTCCAGTTCCTTCTAGCCATCCTGTTCCACCTAAGGTGAAGTTGGGGGTACTGAGAAGCACTGTTGAAGTTCACAGTCCAGGGGCACAGGCTCACTAAAAACCTGAGACCTAATCATAGGACTGTAGAATGCTTCTCCTCCCCCAACATGTTATCATCATATTATAAAAGGCCAGTTATCACAGTTCCTTTACACCCAGTACATTAGGTCTATCTTTCTTTTTTTTTTTTTAATTTTTTTTTTCAACATTTTATTTATTTTTGGGACAGAGAGAGACAGAGCATGAACGGGGGAGGGGCAGAGAGAGAGGGAGACACAGAATCGGAAACAGGCTCCAGGTTCTGAACCATCAGCCCAGAGCCCGACGAGGGGCTCGAACTCACGGACCGCGAGATCGTGACCTGGCTGAAGTCGGACGCTTAACCGACTGCGCCACCCAGGTGCCCTAGGTCTATCTTTCAACAAAACATGACAAAGCATACTAGAAGGGAAAAACAATTTGACAACACTAAACAAACATAAGAACCAGAGTCAGAAATGGCAAGAATGTTGGAATTATCAGATCAGGAAAATTTTTTTTAAACTACAATAAGGGATTTACTGGAAAAATTAGACAACATATAAGAATACATAGTTATTATAAGCAGAGAGATGACAATTTTAATAAAGAATGCACAAGAAATGCTAGAGTTCAAAAAACACTAACAGAAATGAAGAATGCCTTTCATAGGTTAATTGGTAGACTGGACACAGTAGAGGAAAGAATCTGAGTTTAAGGATATGACAATAGAAACTTTCTTTTTAAATTTTTTTAAATGTTTATTTATTTTGAGAGAGAGCGACAAAGTGTGAGTGGGGTAGGGGCAGAGAGAAGGAGACACAGAATCTGAAGCAAGCTCCAGGCTCTGAGCTGTCAGCACAGAGCCTGATTCAGTGCTCAAATTCATAAACTATAAGACCTTCACCTGAGCAGCAGTTGGACACTTAAACAACTGAGCCACCCAGGCACCCTTGGCAATAGAAACTTTCAAAACTGAAAAGCACAAAGAAAAACAACTGGGAAAAAAAAAAAAGTACAAACTTCCAGTTACATAAGTCACAGGAATAAAAAGTATATCATAGGGAATATTTTATAATATTATAATATTATACATGTTATATTTTTTAATATAAAAACACTGTAAAGTGACAGATGGTAACTACACTTATGGTGAGCATTGCATAATGTATAGAAATGTCAAATCACTATGGTGTACATCTGAAACTAATAAAACAGTGTACATCAACTCTAACAACAAATTTTTTTTTTAATTTTTTTTTCAACGTTTATTTATTTTTGGGACAGAGAGAGACAGAGCATGAACGGGGGAGGGGCAGAGAGAGAGGGAGACACAGAATCGGAAACAGGCTCCAGGCTCTGAGCCATCAGCCCAGAGCCTGACACGGGGCTCGAACTCACGGACCGCGAGATCGTGACCTGGCTGAAGTCAGACACTTAACCGACTGCGCCACCCAGGCGCCCCAACAAATTTTTTTAAAAGAATGGAATATCCAGGAACTGTGGAATAGTTACAAGAGGTTTAATGTATGCATAACAGGAGTACCAAATGTATAAGAAAGAAGGGAACAGAAGCAATATTTGAGTCAATAATGATGGAGAATTTTCCCAAATTCATGTCAGATACCAAACCATGAATCCGGGGAGCCCAGATAAACACCAAGCAGGATAAATGTCAAAACAAAACAAAACAAAGGAAAACAAACAAAAAACCCCACACCTAGGCATATTGTATTCAAAATTCAAAAAATCAATGATGGAAAAAAACTCAAAAATCTCAGAAAAGAAAAATCACCTTACCTAAAAAGAAACAGGTACAATAATTTCATTAGTTTTATCCTCAGAAACCATGCAAGCAAGAGAAGAGTGGAATGAAATTTGTTTCAAATGTTGGAAAAAAACCCCACCAACCTAGAATTTTGTACCCTGTGAAATTATCTTGCAAAAATTAAAAAGAGGTGGGTGTCTGGGTGGCTCATTTGGTTAAGCATCCGACTTTGGCTCAGGTCATGATCTCATGGTTTGTGAGTTTGAGCCCTGTGATGGGTTCTGTGCTGACAGCTCAGAGCCTGCAGCCTGCTTTGGATTCTGTGTCTCCTTCTCTCTCTGCCCCTCCTCCACTCACACTCAGTCTCTCTCTCTCTCTCTCTCTCTCTCTCTCTCTCTCAAAAATAAATAAACATTGGGGCACCTGGGTGGCTCAGTCGGTTGAGCGGCCGACTTCGGCTCAGGTCATGATCTCGTGGTCCGTGAGTTCGAGCCCCGCGTCAGGCTCTGGGCTGATGGCTCAGATCCTGGAGCCTGTTTCCGATTCTGTGTCTCCCTCTCTCTGACCCTCCCCCATTCATGCTCTGTCTCTCTCTGTCTCAAAAATAAATATAAACGTTAAAAAAATTTAAAAAAAAAAAAGGAAAAAAATAAATATTAAATTTTTCTTTTTTTAATTAAAAAGAGGGAGGGGCACCTGGGTGGCTCCGTGGGTTGAGCCTCCGACTTTGGCTCAGGTCATGATCTCATGGTTCGTGAGTTAGGGCCCTGCATGGGGCTCTGTGTTGACAGCTTAGAGCCTGGAGCCTGCTTTGGATTCTGTCTCCCTCTCTCTCTGCCCCTCCCCCACATGCACTCTGTCTTTCTCTGCCACTCAAAAATAAAGAAAACTAATAAAAAAAATTTTTTTTAATTAAAAAAAAAAGAGGGATACCTAGGTAGCTTAGTTGGTTAAGCATCCAATTCTTATCTTGGTTCAGGTCATGATCTCAAAGTTCATGAGATTGAGCCCCTCATAGGGCTCCATGCAGAAGGAACAGAGCCTGCTTGGGATTCTCTCTCCCTCTCTCTCTGCCAGTCCCTCACTAGTGCACTCTTCCCCTCCACCAGTACCCCCTCAAAATAAATAAGAATTTTTAAAAAATTAAAAAGAAATAAGACTTTATCAGACAAACAGAAATTCAGGAAATTTGTTGCCAGTAGATCTGCCTTACAAAAGATGTTAAAATTCTTCAGAGAGAAGGAAATTGATATAAGCCAGAACCTTGAATCTAAATAAAGAAAAGAAGAACATTAGAAAATGGGTAAGTGAAGGCAAAATAAAAACTTTTGTTTTTCTTATTCTTAATTGATCTAATAAACAACGGTTGTTCAAAATAATAGCAACAACATATTAAATTATATACATTTATGTGTGTTATATCTATGGAGATATATATGCTATGTATAAGTAAAACAAATTACAACAATGATACAAGGGATAGTATGTAGGAATTAGAAATATTTTGTTATTATAAAGTACTTAACCTACCTGAGAAATTGTATATTGTTATTTGAAAGTGGGTTTGAATTAGTTGTATATTGCAAATTCTAGGGAAACCATGAAGAAAAGTTTTTTAAAAGTATAGTTGATATGCTAAGAAAGGAGTAAAAATGGAATCATATAAAATGTTCTATTAAAACTATGAAAGGCAGAAAAGGTGCAGAAGACAAAAATAGCAAAGAACAAAGGCAGCAAATAAAAAGTAATAGCAAATATGCTAGACATTACTCCAACTATGTCAAATCACTTAAAATGTCAATGGTCTCAATATACCAATTAAAAGACACTTCAAAATGTAACAAAAAATAAGAACCAACTATATATTGTCTACAAGAAACCCAGTTTAAACATAAAGACACATGTAGATTAAAAGTAAAGGGATGGAGGTGCCTCTCGGCACCTGGGTGGCTCAGTTGTTTGAGCATCAACGTCTTGATTTCAGCTCAGGTCAGGATCTCAGGGTCATGGGATCAAGTCCAGCATCAGGCTTTGTGCTGAGCATGAAGCCTGCTTAAGATTCTCTCTCTCTCTCTCTCTCTCTCTCTCTCTCTCTTTCTCCCTGTGCCCCTCTCCCCTGATCATGATCTCTCTCTAAAATAAAAAAGTAAAGGGATGTAGAAAAATATACCGTGTTAACACTAATAGAAAAAAAGTGGGAGTAGCTATATTAATTTCAGACACAGCAGTCTTCTGAGTAGTATCCAGAATAAGGAGGGATATTGCATAAAGATAATGGCATTAATTTTCCAAGAAGACACAACAATCCTTTAATATGCATGCACCTAACAACAGAACATTAAAATATATGATGCAAAAACTGAAAGAACTGCAAGGAGAAATAGATGAATCCACTATTTTAGTTGGAGATGTTAACTCCCTTCTATCAGAAACGGATCTAGCAGCCAGAAAATCAGTAAAGACATAGTTGAACTCAACAGCACCATCAATCAGCTGGAAATAATTGACAACTATGGACTACTCCATGCAACAATGGCAAATTACACATTTTCTCAAGTACCCATTGGAACATTCACCAGTGTAGACCATGTTGTGGGCCATAATACACAGCTCAACAAGTTTAAAATAATAGAAATGTGCTTTCAGACCACAATGGAATTAAAGTAGAAATCAATAACAGAAAGATAACTGGGAAATCACAAAATACAGTACATGGAGATTAATCAAACACACTTCTTTGTGACACATGCGTCAAAGAAGAAATCTCAAGAGAAAATTTTAAATATTTTGAACTAAATTAAAATGAAAACACGACTTATCAAATTTTGTGGGATGCAGTGAAAGCGGTGCCTAGAGGGAAATTTATAGCATTGGATACATATATTAGAAAGGAAGGAAGCTCTAAAACCAATCATCTAAACTTCCACCATTGGAAACTAGAAGAAAAATTAATTCCAAAGTAATCAGAAGAAAAATAATGAAAATTAGAGCAGAAATCAATGAAGTTGAAAATAGGAAATCAATAGAGAAAGATCAGCAAAACCAAAAGCTGTTTCTTTGAAAAGATCAATAAAATCAATAGGTCTCTAGCTAGGCCAATGAAAAAAAAGAAGAAACACAAATTACTAATACAGAAATGAAAGAAGGGACATCAATACAAATCCTGTGGACATTAAAAGGATAAAGAAATATTATGAGCAACTTTATGCTGACAAATTTAATAACCTAGATAAAACAGACAAATTCTTTACAAGGTACAATCTTCCAAAACTCAGAAAAGATGAAAAAGACGATCTGAATAGCCTCTGTTGATTAAAGAAATTGGATCAGGGGGCGCCTGGGTGGCGCAGTCGGTTAAGCGTCCGACTTCAGCCAGGTCACGATCTCGCGGTCCGGGAGTTCAAGCCCCGCGTCAGGCTCTGGGCTGATGGCTCAGAGCCTGGAGCCTGTTTCCGATTCTGTGTCTCCCTCTCTCTCTGCCCCTCCCCCGTTCATGCTCTGTCTCTCTCTGTCCCAAAAATAAATAAACGTTGAAAAAAAAAAATTAAAAAAAAAAAAAAAAAAAAGAAATTGGATCAGTAGTTAATAATCTTCCAAACAGAAAGCACCAGGCACAGACAGTTTCAATGGTAAATTTTACAAAACATTTAAGGAAGAAATTATGCCAATTTTTTACAATCTCTTCCAGAAAAAACAGGTGAATACTTTCTAATTCATTCCATTAGGCCAGAATTACCCTAATACCAAAACCAGACAAAGACTTAAAAGAAAATAAAATGATAGACTAATATCTCTCATGAACATAGATACAAGATCCTCATGAAAATATTAGCGAATCAAATAAACAATGTATAAAAATAATTATATACCATGACCATGTGGGATTTATCCAAGGAGTGCAAGACTGGTTCAACACTCAAAAAATCAATTAATGTCATCTTTCACATCAAGAAACTAAAGAAAAAAAATCACATGATCATTAATTGGTGCAAGAAAGCATTTGACAAGATCTTACACCAATTCATGATTTAAAAAACTCTCAGCAAGCTAGGAATAGAGGCACTTCTTCAACTCTATTTTAAAAATCTACAAAGAACTATAGAAAATGTCATACTTTGTTGAGAACAACTTGAAGCTTTCATGCTAATATCAGAAACACAGCAAGGATTGGGGCGCCTGGGTGGCTCAGTTGGTTAAGCGACCGATTTTGGCTCAGGTCATGATCTCACACTCCATGAGTTCGAGACCTGCGTCAGGCTCTGTGACAGCTCAGAGCCTGGAGCCTGCTTCGGATTCTGGGGCTCCCTCTCTCTCTGCCCCTCTCCTGCTCATGCTCTTTCTCTGTCTCAAAAATAAATGAAAAACATTTAAAAAATTTAAAAAAAGAAACACAGCAAGGATATCTCTACTTACCACTCTTTTCAACATTGTATTTTAAGTTCTAAATAATGCAATAAGAAAAGGAAATAAAAGTATACATAGTAGGAAAGAAGAAATAAAGCTGTCTTTGTTTGCATATAACATGATTATCAATATAGAAAACCCAAAATAATTGATGAAATAACTTCTAGAGCTAATAAGCAATTAGAGCAACGTTGAAGATGTAAGGTTAATATGCAAAAGTCAATTGCTTTCCTGTATACCAGCAATGAATAAGTGGAATTTGAAAGTAAAAACACATTGCAATTTATATTAGCACCCTCCAAATGTAATATTTAGATATAAACCAACAAAAGATGGAAAATATCTGTGTGAGGAAAATTACAAAGCTCTTATAAAAGATTTCAGAAAAGAACTAAATAAATGGTGATATATTCCATGGTAATGGATAGACTCAATATTGTCAAGATGTTTGTTCTTTTCAACTTGCTCTATAGAGAAAACCCAATCCCAATTAAAATCCCAACAAGCTATTTTGTAGATATCAACAGATTCTAAAGTTCATATGGAGAGGCAAAATACCCAGAATAGCCAAGTCAATATTGAAGGAGAAGAACAAAGTGAGAGGACTGACACTACCCAACTTAAAAGACTTACTGTACAGCTACAGTAATCAAAACAGTGTGGTATTGGTCAAAGAATAGATACATAGAAAAATGAAAGAGAATAGAGTCCAGGGACACCTGAGTGGCATAGTCGGTTAACTATCCAACTCTGAATTTCAGCTCAGGTCATGATCTCACAGTTCATGAGATCAAGCCCCACATGGTGCTCTGCACTGGGAGCACAGAGCCTGCTTGGGATTCTCTCTCTCCCTCTCTCTCTCTGCCTCTCCTCCACTCTCTCTCTCAAAATATAATAAACATTTAAAAAAAAGAATAGAGAGTCCAGAAGTACACCCACATAAATACAGTCAACTGATGTTTGACAAAGAAGCAAAGGCAATACAGTGGAGCAATAGAGCAAAGATAGTCTTTTCCAATAATGGTGCTAGAACAACCAGATATCCACAATCAAAAAAAGAGAGAGAGAGAGAGAGACAGACAGACCTTACACCCTTCACAAAAATTAACTCAACATGGATCACACACCTAATGTAAAATGCAAAACTATAAAAGTTCTAGAAGGTAACACAGGAGAAAACCTAAGTGACCTTGGGTATGGCAATGACTTTTGAGGATACAACAGCAAAGGCACAATCCATGAAAGACATAATTGATAAGTTGGGCTTTATTAAAATTAAGAATTTATGTTCTGCAAAAGATAATGTCAAGAGAATGGGCAGACATGCCACAGACTGGGAGAAAATAGTTGCAAAAGACCCATCTGATAAAGGACCAATATCCAAAATATGCAAGGAATTCTTAAAACTCAACAGTAAGAAAACAACTAAAAAATGGGTAAAAGACCTAAACAGACACCTCACCAAAAATGATATACGATGGCAAATAAACATATGAAAAGATGTTTAACATCATGTCATGAGGGAATTACAAATTAAAAGAATAATGAGAGACTTCTACACACCTATTAGAAGGGCCAGGATCCAAGGCATTGACAACCCTAAATGCTGACAAAGATGCATAGCATCAGGAACTCTCATTCATTGCTGGTAGGAATGCAAAATGGAACATCCACTTTGAAAGACAGTTTGGCAGTTTCTTGGAAAACATAATATACTGCTACCATATAATCCAGCAATCATGCCCCTTAGTGTTTACCAAAACAAATAGAAAACTTCTGTTCACATAGAATCCTGCACAGGGATGTTTATTGCAACTTTATTCATAATTACAAAAACTGAAGCAACCACAAAGTCCTTCAGTAGGTGAATGAATAAATAAACTGTAGTACATCCAAACAGTAGGATATTATTTAGTGACAAGAAGCAATAAGCTATCAAGCCATGAAAAGACATAGAGAAAAAGACATGGAGGAAATGCATATTACTAAATGAAAGAAGAAAATCTGAAAAGGCTACATACTGTATGAGTCTAACCCTCTGACCTGGAAAAAACAATACTATGGAGACAGTAAAAAGATGAGGGGTTGGAGGAAGAGATGGATGAATAGGCAGAGCACAGAGAATTTTTAAGGCACTGTAACTATTTTGGATGATGCTACAATGCTGGATACATGTCATCATATCTTTGTTAAAACCCATACAACACTAAGAATGACCCTAATTTAAACTATGTATTTTGAGTGATAATGATGTGTCAATGCAGGTTCACTGATTGCAATGAATGTATCACTATGGTGCATGAAGTCCATAGTAGGGAAGGTGTGTAAGAATAGGGAGCATATGGGAGCTCTCTGTACTTTTCACTCATTTTTCTACATGAAAGTTCTCCAAAAAATAAAATTCTTTTTTTTAAATAGAGACTTCTCAAATTCACATCTGGGAAATTCAGATTCAGGAGGTATTGGTTGGGGCATAGAAATCTGTCTATTCCATAAGTTCCAACATGATTCTGATATGCAGTCAAGGTTGAGAACTACCGGGCAGATCTTGGCCTCCTGATCTTTCAAAATGTAACCATATTGTTTGATTTTTTTTTTTTTGAGACTTTTAATCTCTGGTAGGTGTGGTATTCTAAATTCATCTGTAATATCTTACTGTCAGATAATGCTTATCCATCAAATATTTGCATTTACAAAGGAGTTTTTCTCTGTGGAAGTGTTTAACAGGAGTGCTGTATTATAGGCTGGGTATATCTTAAGAGCCTAGTTATGGGGTTAAAATGATGATGCTCTTCCAAAGGTCTGTTATCACAGAGCAAAGAAACAAACAGGATATCAACAATCAGGGACATGGCAACTATGATTCCATCATTCACAGCTTCAATTTTCCTTCAAAAGAACAAGTGATACTGTTAACCAGTCCCTGCAAATACATATAAAACAAAAGGCAGGACTAGAAAAGAAAAAAATGAAAAATGGCGTAAGAAGCCTTATCCTCCTTCCATGATCAAGTATACTAGTCCCACCCTTTGGAGCTTAGATGAACAGAATGAGGATCATGGAGTTCTAACACTAGCCCTTTATTTCTACATAACCCAGAATGATGTAGCTCTCTAAAAAGCAGTAAAATGGATGGAAATGTTCTCCTTTGAAACCAGATGTTTTTTATCTTTCTAAACTCCAATTACTTCAACACATTATTTAGCTGCACTCACATCAGATCAGAGCCACCTGTTGTATCCTCTGCACACTTATGAGAGATTTTAGGTTAAGTTTGTATTTATGGTTTATCTAGAAAAGTCAGAATGCAATTGATAGGATGCTTTTAAAGTCATCTTGAGGTCAAAGGATGTGTATATTGCAGATTAACAGATAATCAAGACACTGTGCTGTGTAGTATAAACAAAATCAAACCTAATTTCGTGATTCATTACATAAATTTGGATATAATCCAGGACTAAAAACTAATCATCTGAAATAAAACTACATGCCAGAAAAACATAATATAACATTGTTAGACTATCAGGGAAAATTTTTAAGTTCCATTAGACTATCAGGAAAACTTTTTAAGAGAGAGCACGAGTAAGCAGGGGAGGAGCAGAGAAAGGGAGAGTCAGAATCCCAAGCAGGCTCCACACTTTCAGTGCAGAGCCCCACGCAGGGCTCAAACTCACGAATTGTGACATCATGGCCCGAGCCAAGATCAAGAGTCAGACGCTCAATCAACTGAGCCACTCAGGCGCCCCAGGAATATTCTTTATTACCAAGATAGATTTTTGATATTTAAATGTTTTGGTTTTGTCTGGTTTGAAGTTAAATATGTTCACTCTGATATTAATAAAATGTGACTTGATGTATATTTCTATTGCCTTTCTAATGGTAAATAAGCATTTGAAAAAAAAAAAAGTAAATTGATGTCCATTCATTAAATAAATGTTTATTGAGTACCTGTTATGTGCCAGGATACAGAAGGGAACAAAAATATACAAAGTCCCTGTTGTAGCCAAATGGTGAAATAAATTTACACCTAACATTGATCAAAAAGTATGTTCTGACAAATGAACAACATCAAAAAATCCCAACAATGTAAATAAACTTTATGATATCATGATATTCACAGATTATTGAGCCTCTGAAGTAAACATTGCTTATTACACTTTATTCCACCATTTTAAAAATTAGCAGCAGGTAATGTTACTTATTAAAACAGCTATTCTAAGTAGAAGAGAGATGGGGAAAATAATTGAGAAGCACACCCCCTCTTTCCACTTATCTCTCATGTGATTAGCTAGGCATGTGTGCAAATTAAGAAAGACTGAGAAACCCAATTGCACAGTCTAACCATTAGATAAAATTGCTTGAAATTCAAGGATATTCACTTGGATTGACCATAAAGATTTCAGTGTGGCTAAAACACTGTTACAAATGAGATTGGTTGTGGTTTGGGAAGGTTCACTTTTCCATTTTCCTTCATTCTCCATGGAGATGTGTGCCAGAATCAGAGTATCTATTCTCACTTACGCCTGTCTGAACCCCAACCATAACTCTGTTTTCCCATTCAGTTTTAATCTTGGGCAAAGTAGTTTTAAAATCTAGCCTTGGGGCGCCTGGGTGGCGCAGTCGGTTAAGCGTCCGACTTCAGCCAGGTCACGATCTCTCGGTCCGTGAGTTCGAGCCCCGCGTCGGGCTCTGGGCTGATGGCTCAGAGCCTGGAGCCTGTTTCCGATTCTGTGTCTCCCTCTCTCTCTGCCCCTCCCCTGTTCATGCTCTGTCTCTCTCTGTCCCAAAAGTAAATAAATGTTGAAAAAAAAATTTAAAAAAAATAAAATAAAATCTAGCCTTCCTGGAAAGATCACTGTAGAAAGAAGACAACTTTTTTCCATCTTAAATACAACTTCAAAAGTGACAGACTGGAAAATCTCTGCAGGCAAATGTGATGTCACTAAAGAAATCACACACTTACCGGTAGAGATTCTACAGTCTGACATCTTCAAGCAGCGAACTGTTCATCAGCTATGCTTTTCTGTATGCAGTCCTTTGACTTGAAATGAATCTGGAGTGGCCAAATAACCAAACTATAGATAACTTACTGAACTTCGGCTTCTTCCAAACTAAGGGGACATACATGCTTCAGGATGACTGAATCCCATCAAATTAAGTTGTAAGATAAGAAGGTTAAATGGTATAAAGCTGCTAATAGCAAAGTGTGATCCCCAGACTAGCAGTATCAGTGCCACCTGGGAACTTACTAGAAATATACATTCTCGTGCCCAGCCCAGGCCTCCTGAATCAGAAACTTTGAGAATGAGCACTTGTCATTTATGCTTTAGCAAGTCTTCCAGGTGATTCTGATTCACACTCAAGTTTGAGAACCACAGGCTTAAAGAGAAAACAAAGGATTATTGCTGAAACACTGAACTTAGAAATCGTCTGATGTTATGTAACATATAAAAAAAAAGATAAAAGGATACGTATTCACAAAAATAGTATTGTCTAGGATACATTTCTTTTCTAAAGTGATTATCTTAATAACAAGCCTAAGTATTAACAATGGAACAAAACACCTTCCTTTAACTCTTACTTTGCCAGTAGAATTGTAGAGCTCTGCAATTTTCCTTAGAAATAAAGAGTTAAGAAATCTTATTTAGGAGAAAACGTTTTCATGTTTGGGAGGATTAAAAGGGTACTGACATCATTCAAGTCATGAGCCATAATTCTTATTAGATTTTATTGCTACATTCTTTACACAGCTTTGGAAAGTTATTCCTAAGAGCACAAAATATGCACTTAGACTGCACACAGAGAAGGAAAATGCTCTCACAATGAAATTATTTTAGCCTGACCCAATAATATCTTGAAAGACTCAAGACTTATTCTCTGTGTAACATATCTTTTCAAAATAA
>NW_024412441.1:5151060-5224938 GCF_014898765.1 Herpailurus yagouaroundi
TTAACAGTTAAATTTGTCTATAAAAGATCTAATTTCTGTATACTAAAAAAACGATTTTTCTTTCCTCTCTGATATAAGAATCGCATGGCAGAAGGGTAAAGAAAAAATACAAATTAAAAATTATAATTGAACTTGGCCTTTAATGACAATGAATGAAATACACAAATTAGTTCTTGTATAGCAGAATGGAGTATCTGAAGTGTCAGTATGCCTGTTAATCAGTAACTTCTGGTAGCATGTTAAAAATTCATCTTCAGTTTCATTCATAATGAATTCATTTTTATTATTTCTGGACCACACCAATTTCCCATGATGTGATGGAAAAAATTGTAACATTCAAAAATTGAATTAGATCACACACAAAACGACAACTTACTCAGATTATAATAATAAGATTTGGCTTATTCATTGACAAGTGAGAGCCCAGCTATGTCCAGAATCTGCAAAGACAGTGCTGGAGAACAGCAAGATGTTTCAGAGACTTCAAACACCCTGAAAGAAGTACATTTACTTAGATGAGGATGAAAAGGCTCTCTAAATACCAGGTTTCTTTGCTTTTATTAGAATTAAATCAATTCAGCATTGATGGAATTGCAGATCAGGGAATCCCAACTGGCAATCTTAAATGCCTTTGATAATAAAAAAAATTATTAACCAATATAAGCAATTTGATATGCAAAATCTTTCAAAACATGGGCTCATTGGAGGAAACAGTAAGAAGTGATGCTAGGAATTTAGCATCTTCCTTGGCGGTAGGAGAGCTAGAACTGTCTGATAGCAACAACTAATAGCTATTCCTACATGAAACACTCTATACATATTGTCTAATTTAGTCCTCGCACAAACCTGATGAGGGAGGTATTATTAACCATCTCATTTTGTGAGCAAAGAAACTAAAGTTCAGAAAAACATAAATGGAAAGAAAAGAAATACCTGAACCTGCATGACTGTACATCTGAGACAAAAGAGTATGGAGAATGAACAGGGAACTACAGGTCAGGAAACTGGATTTGGAATATTTGACTCCCTTATTTATGCCTCTCTGGGTCTAAATTTCCTCATCGTTAAAACAAATTGAGTATCCACTTTTCCTGTTTACTGCCCACGGCTTGGAAAACACTTGCCAATGATAAAGAACTGAAAAATGTAGGACATTGTTATTATGCTTGGGGTGAACTGGCAAGCTTTGGGGATGGCCTGGTCTCTTGCTATTTCCCCCACCATAAACTACATCCTTAGCTGTGGAAACTGCAAGAGAAAGGATGCTGCTGGAAGTACTAATTTGCCCCTATCATTAGCCCCTCCCAAAACTTTGGCCTTCTGTCTTTGATCATTCTCCCTCCCAGGCCCAGCCATGTTCCTTGTCCCACTCTGGTGATCCCAAGGCCACACATCTTTAAAGCAAGCAAACAGCCTCTCTTGAAGGGCTGTGCCAGGCAAGTTCACATGGTCTTTCCTTCCTTTTAAATTAATTAATTTATTTATTTATTAACATTTATTTTTGAGAGAGAGAGGCAGACCGCAAGTGGGGCAGGGGCAGAGAGAGAGGGAAACAAAGAATCCAAAGCTGGCTCCAGGCCCTGAGCTGTCAGCACAGAGCCCAGTGCTGGGCTGGAACCTGTAGACTGTGAGATCATGACCTGAGCCCATGTCGGACACTTAACTGACTAAGCCACCCAGGCATCCCATAGGCTTTCCTTCTTTTGACAAGGGAGCAGATTTCCTCCTTTTTGCTTTCAAGGGATGTCAGGATTTTCAATAAATGTATAACTGAAAAACACCAGTGCCTAAAAGCCTATGCAGAAGTAGAGCTTGGCTGCAACATGGTACAACGTACCCCCCCCCTCAGGAACCGGTAATTGCTAGCAGATCCAATCCTGACAGACACTTTACAAGCTCTATCATAGACTCTTAACATTTTAGATCTGGAATGGAAAATAGCGACCACTTATTACAATTCTATTATTTATTGAGCACTGATTGCATGCTGGGCCTTTCACATGCACTGTCCCATTTAATCTTTCTAACAATCTTGTATTATTAATGGTACCATTTTGGAGATGAGAAACTGAAGGTCTTAGAGGTTTAATAAGGGCCTTGAACTGGATCTGTTCAGCTCCAAAGCCCATCATTTTAACCACCCAATTTTAAGGCCCAGCGGCGTTCAGTGGCCCCAGGTCACACAACTGGTTAGTGGTAATCCTGAAACTAGACTTCAGTTTTCTTTGTACCATATGACACTTGTTACTACTTGAACCATCTATATTCCTAGAAAAGTGTCAAACTATTCAGTTTCTCATACAAACCCAATGGCTGACTCGAAATCAAAGCTGCTAAGTTATAATTCACCACTAGAGTGGGCATCAAGAAAGAAAGTTTCATATGAATTCTGCATCTATTTATACTTTAACCCCAGTGGGTAAGTTGTAAAAGCATGCCTTTATATTCCTGAGGACATGACAAACCATCAAATTCACACATCATTATGAAACAGATGCTTTTCCTAATTTCTGTTGCTAACCTAAAAGGCATGGCAAAACTAATCATTAATAAAGATGGTCCCTAACTTACAATGGTTCAACTTAACTATCTGTCAACCTTAGGTGGGGTGTAAAAGTGATACACATTCAGTAAAAAACATACTTTGCATTTTGAATTTTGAGGTTTTCTCAGGTTAAGGATACATGGTACGATACCCTCCCATGATGGTAGGCAGTAGCATACGATAAATGAGGATAAACAACCTAAATACTTACAACCATTCTGTACCCATTCAACCATTCTATTTCTCACTTCAGTACAGTATCTAATAAATTATAAGATATGTTCAACACTTCGTTATAAAATAGGCCTTGTGTTAGAGGACTGTGCCCAATTGTAGAGCTAAATTTAAGTGTTCTGAGCACATTTAAAGTAGGCTAGGCTGAGCTACGATTTTCTGTAGGTTCTATGTATTAAGTGCTTTTTGACTTATAGCAGTTTCAGCAGACAGTGAGTTTATTGGGATATAACCCCATCATAAGTCAAGAAAGATCTATCTGTAGCACAGCAGGGATCATGTTGGGGTTTTGTAAGACCAGGCTTGAATTTGCACTCATAAACAGGTAAATGTTACCAATTCATTACTCATCTTCCAATTTCCATGTCACTTGTTAACTCTGTCTTCTGTAAAATTTCACCTGAAGGACCCATTAAGGATATTACAATATGTAAAAAATAGATAACCTTTCCATTTGACAAATGGCTTTTAATTTTCTGTCTTAGTGGTCACCCACAGCAGTGGCTGCTGTGGATAACTTCCTTCATCTCACAAATGACTACCTACCAAAATTAAAGTAGCACATAATGAAATCTGATCTAATAAAAAGTGTGGTTAATTGCTATGCCAAATTATAACATTAATTACTTGATGCAAATAGAAGTACAAAGGGATATTTCCTGAGTGGCTTTAGCTCAGCTTTTGTTTTTCCCTCCCATATTTGTTGCTCACCATCTTGCTTCTCATTTTCTTTCCTTCCTTCTATCTTCCCCCTCATCTCTGCAAAACTCAGAGCTGCGTTTGGTTGTGGGAAAGGGGGAAGGTGAAGGGCAAAATAATTTCAATTGGGGTTAAAACATATCACCAGTAATTCATAGATTGTTCTTTCTCCTAAGGCTTCAACCAGGAGCTTCAGAAGAACTAAAAGTCATATTTCTTTGCCCAGTTATTGGTTTAAGGAAACCAGGGATCACCATGTATTTTACGAAAAAGGTAACTTACCACCATTATCGTTATTGATAAATATTTGTTGAGCATACCATGTGCTTGCAACAGTGCCAAATGCTATATTTTTTGAAGGCTTCAGGCAAGGAAGACAGGCTATTCCTTTTTCTAGTGGGGACTCCCCTCTGAAACTTAATTTTCAGTGCCCCAATGGTTTGAGAGGGTGCATAGAATTATTCCTTATTTAAACATATAATTATACTTCATTTAGATGTTATTATCTCACTTTTATGGAATTGTATGGATTTTAAGTGTTTTGCCCAACTTGCTTTTAGAACAAGCTCTCTTTTCTCACTTTATATACAAAACATCCTAACTGGCTGCATTTGACTTTAAATATCTATGTTAGAAAGACACAGACTCATTTGAGAAACTAAGCATGTGAAAACTAGGAGTAGTAAATATTTATGAATATGGTAATGTTCTCTTTCTTGACCTGGGTGGTGGTTACATGGGTGTGTCCACTTGGTGATAATTCATCAAGCTGTATACTCATGATTTGCACATTTTTCTATAAGTGTGTTTACCTCAATAAAATAACTTAGACATACATATTTATGAAGAGTCCTGACATCCCCTCCCCAAACACATGCAAGCCCACAATCAGAAGAACTGATTTCACAGGAGAGTATTTATTTTTCCCTTTCCTGGAGTCCTCATTTCTTGCCCCAGGGACTTTAACTCTTCAACTTCAATCCAAGAGATTGTTTGTAGGGCCTCCCTCTCATCAGATATTCTCCCTTTACACTTTTTTTTTTCTTTTTCTCAAGGAATTTCTTCTGTTGACTGGGCCTCTGTCTTCTCTAATAGGTCCCTATAATTTCTGTGTTCTTCCTTTTTTGCTCACAGTGTGTTATCCGGCTGCCCTTGCCAATGCCCACAAAGCTTCAGTTGTCCTTTCCCGGGTGCTGGCTGGGTGGCTTTCTCAGGCTTGTCTTCAAGATGAGCTCATGGGATTAAAAATTACTGTGCCTCCTACTTTCTCTCTCTCTTTTTCTCACTATACCTCTGAATCTTGTATTTCCAGCAGATTAAATCCCATGTTTCTTTGCAACGCCATTGAAAAGTACTACTATTGGACATTCTCCCATTTTCAATTGTTTCTTTTTTTTTTAATGTTTATTTATTTATTTTTGACAGAGAGAATGAGACTGAGTGGGGGAGAGGCAAAGAAAGAGAAGGAGAGAGAGAATTCTAGGCTCAGCGTGGAGCCTGATGTGGGACTTGATCCCATGAACTGTGAGATCATGACCTGAGCCAAAATCAAGGGTCAGATGCTCAACCAACTGAGCCACCCAGCCACCCTCAATTTTGTTCCTGTAAGAACCTCCCTGATAAGACTCTGTCAAAATCAAATGAAATAATCTACATAAAATACTTAGTATACATACTAAGTAAAATACTCAGACATATGGTAATCACTCATTAAATAGCAGCTTTTGTTATTGTTAGTAATAGAATGATTAGCTAAGGATATTTTTTGTTTGTTATAACAGTAGGGTCAACTCAAATTCTTAACCTGTGAAAATTGTAATGCCAAGGGAAAAATAAAATAGCAGCTACCATTTATTACATGTTCTGTATCAGGCATTGTTAGGCACTTTACACAAATAGTCTTATTGAAGCCTCTAATAACAGTATGAAATAGATTTGGGGATCCTATTTTAAAATGAGAAAACTGAGTTTTGTAGGGGTTACATCATTTTGCCGGGTCACTTCCAATTAAGCTGAACATGGAGATGTGTTTCTTCTGAAAAAACCACCTTCTTGCAGGATGTGCATCCTGTCAGATTGTGGCATGACACTCGGCCCCTCAATAAGAAGCCATTGGGTTCCAACTACAGAAGAAATCTCAAACCTGACCCTTGCCTCTAAGGAGCAGACAATGGGTAAGTCAACCTTGTCCCAACTTTGTCCAGCGTTTCATCTTTGAGACCTAACGATTTGCAGGCTTCAAGGACCTAATCATCTACTCTTTTGTGTTTGTTGCCTTTAGCATCTCCTCCATCATCCCAAATGAAGAATCATCTTGGAAAATTGTGACAAATTTATAGACTAAAGTTTCTTCTCCGTTGTAAGAATCTTGAGACGTCTGGAATTCTAGACACTGTCTCCTAAAAATTTCCAGGATAAACTTCCCTCCTTCTTTTACTATAGGTGCACTCTACAAAAGAAGGTAGGTTTGAAATGATTCAGACACTAAGACTACAACCCCACTGAGTCATGATCAATGCCTTATGTCTTTGGTCTCCAAAAAGAGGACCTTCAAAATATTCTTTCTTTTTTAAGAAATGGAAGGTGGCATACACCAAGTCTTAAGAGTTACACCCAATTATACACAGGCAATCCTTAGTGAATATTCTAATAGCAACTAGTTTATTTATTTCTCTCCAATTACTCACGTCAGTATCATTATCCAACTTGCTAATGGCTTTCCTTGAAGAGGTTATTTATTCATCTGCTTTGCTTCAGTTATGAAAGATGCACTGTGTCCCTTGAACTAGGGCTGGCTTCTTTTTAAGATTTTCTAGAAGCTTAAACTAGAAGAGTATGAAAAAGCCCTTTTTTATGAGAACCATTCTTTATATCAATTACACTTTTGCTCTGTCATTAATTGTGACTACCTATTTAAGAATGTCTCCACCATTCAGAATGTGGAAAACATGCCAATGGGAAGCTCAGCTCAATGGCAGTTCTGGCTTTGGCTTTGGGCTGGACACCCACTTATGCACAGTATGACTCAGACTCCCTTCTCGTAACGCCTTATCTCTAGACACCATTCTCCATGAATCCTTTTCTCTATTCGTAATCACTTCCAATCCTCATGCTCCTCTGTCTGACCTTCTCTTCCCACAAAAATCCAGAAAGTATGCACTTAATAAACAAACAAATCCATTGACAAAGATAGATGTATTCAGGGCAGCTTTACCAAAATTCAGCTTCAAACTGGTATTTAGCAAAATTCCAGCCAAAATGCTCATTTGTAACTCTAGCCAACTATTTTATTGAAACCAATTCAAAGCCAAACATTTTTTGAATGCCTACAAAGCTACAAAAATAATAAATAATGTTTGGCTATCTTTCAAGCCTTGGGGGATTCAGAGTCCCAATCCCAAAAAGAACAAGAAGGCAAGGTAAAAAGGAAGCAGACATGAAAAAGATTATTGCCCGGAGAGTGACTCCCACCCAGAAATCAGAGAGAGGAAGTTTGTTTGAAGAAACTTGAAGTGGTCCCCACATCTGCTAGGAAATTGGGATATAGAACAGAGCCCTGTTGAAGGGGTTCTTATAAGTCCTCTCACCCATCAGCACCTTATCAGTTGGTTTTCATAGACTTTTCTGCCTTTGTTTTGAGTTAATTTCCAAAAGAGGGATTGCAAAAGACACTCAAATGTAACAAAATTAGTACCACTCCAGCACCAGTGTGAATCTGAGTACCCAAAGACCTGAGCTGTTTCAGAATTCTGACCTGAAGGCTAAGGGAGAACTAGATTTCTAAGCAGCATGTCTCAAATGACAGAACACTTGTATCCATAAAGAAGAGAAAACTGAATTATAAAATGGCTTATGTCAACTCTGGATACCATTGGTTCAGAGAAACCATAAGCATCATGCAAACTCAGAAGCCCCTCAGTGTAGAAATAGATACACCTCTTGGCCAACACCCTAGAGCACCCTGGTACATCATTAATAAGTCAGTAACTTGAGCAAGGCACAGAAGCAGATTTTAAAAACTTCTGGGAAGGAGGCGTCTGGGTGGCTCAGCCAGTTGAGGGTCCGACTTCAGCTCAGGTCATGATCTTGCAGTTCATGAGTTCAACCCCCATGTCAGGCTCACTGCTATCAGTCTGTCAGCGCAATCTGCTTCAGATCCTCTGTCCCCTCCATCACTTGCACTCTCCCAAAAAATAAATAAATATTTTTTTAAAAAGAAAAGAAAAACTTCTAGGAAGGAAGATAATAACGTAAGCATAAATATAAGAGTGGAATTTGGGCACCTCTTCTAAAATCTAGAGGTTGGAAAGGAAAAACAAGTAATTGAGTTAACCAAAGGACATCATGGTAAAATTAAAATAAAACCAGAATTTATTAACTATGTATCAGATTTTGTACCAGGTAGACATTTCCACAATATTATCTCAGTTAGTTGTTAATAATGTCACCCACAAGTATTAACAATGCACAAACTGAATCTCCAAGAAACAAAATGATTCACCTTAAAGCACCACGCTGGTAAGTGTAGTACCAGGAATCACACCCTGCTCTACCTCACTCCAAAGCTCATGTGCTTCCCAACCCCTTATGCCATCTTTCACAGTCAATTGCAGGAGGGTTAATCCTTCCGAGTTTTCAGAAGTTATCTAAATAATTCTGACTCTGAGTAAATAACATGATCTTAAGAGAAATATTGAAATTGCAACTGTCTAAACAGATCCAATGACCTAACAGAAACTTCTGTTACATCCAAATACAAATCTATAGAGAGTAAGATCTAAGAGTTTACAGAATTAAGATCACAAATGCATACATTGCAATGCCCCCAAAGATGCCTGTAGGAATACTTTACTATGGATTTAGAGTCTCCCTTCCTTTGGTAATATCCCTAAAATCCTTGAACAGCATGTATGGTTTTAGAAAGAGCTTACTTCTTGATACTTTGCTACTATTTTTTTAGTTTATCTGGCCTATGGACTAACCAGCCACATTAGCATAGCTTTGTTACCAAAACTTCTTTATATCATTGCCCTCCTTTTCCCTTTTAAATGCCCATCACAACAACCCAGTAAGGTGGGCAAGGCAGCAAAGTTTGTGTCTATACTTTCCCCCTAGTGCCTTCCCCACTGCAGTTGTGGGCATGATATACCCTATGTCTTGGGTTCACCTGCAGCTCTTTATTTTCCTCATCAATGTACAGTACTTCCAGTTATGACCTTTTTCTAATGTTTTCCAGTAGAGGGAAGAAGAACTACATCTTTATTCTTGCTATCTCTTAACAGTCACTTTCAGTGTTAAACCTTCTAGGAAGAAAGGGAAATCAAATCTAGGGTTAAGAGAAAAGAAAAAAAGAACAGGCCTGCATGTTGCTTTGGAGTTGGATCTGATTTATCCTAACCCCTTGAGAAGAAAGACATGAGAAATGATAGGCCCTTGTTTTTTGCTTAGGATAAAATCCTCTATTTCTTTTTGATCCTGAGCAATTTGACTCCAGAAAATAGACATAGACTATATTTTAAATGCTAAAGTTCAGTGAGAAGACATTTTTATTTCTCAACAAGTAGCCTTCTACTTAGGAGTTCATATGAAAAGCAAGATTATATTCTCTTGTTCTTTCTTAATTGTTTTGTAACTTCATATCTCCCTGAATTTTTTCCTTGAAAAGCCTTTTTTCTAACCAAGCAGATTATCATTATCCTAATTCTGTCAAGTCTCAGTTATTTAGGGACAAGTTATGAGCTGGAATCTATAATACTTTGCTTCAACAAACATTTCGTTTAGCTCAACAAACTTTTATTGTGTAACTTTTAAGTAGTAGAGGCCATACAGAGAATTGTATGGCTGAGACTATAAAGATGAATAAGGGTGGTCCTTACATATAGGAGGTCATAGTCTAATGAGGGAGACAACATGTAAGCAAGAAAACATCATTGTGTATAACAGGTGTGAAAATAGAGAGGGTACAAATTGAGCACAGAGAAGGGAGACAGAAGAGAGAAAGTGTCTGGTGTTGGTCTTAGATTGAATGTGTGTGTCAGTCACACAAGGTATGTATGCATGCATATGTGTGTGTATGTTTGTTCAAGGAGGGAGGGAGGAAGAGGAAACTGTCTCAAGTATGTGCAAAGGCATAATACAGCTCATTGGATTATGGAACTTCAAGCAGTTTGTTATAGCTTGAGTCTACAATTTAGGGGAAGAAATGGACTAGTATGAAATGAAACTAGAGAGAAAGGCAGGGCAAATCCCCATCAAAATGCAAATCCTTGCCCTAAACCAGACATACAAAATCAAAATCTGGACACGGACTCTGGGGATCTGTTTGTAACAAGGTCCTCTGATGCTTCTTATACTCCCTGAAGCTGAGAATCCCCACAGCAGATGATGGAGAACCTCTTCAGTCTCTCCCTCCTTCCTTTCTTGATCATTATCCCTATGATTGATCAGCCCCACTCAATGAATTAGAAGGGCGGAGGCTCATAGCCCAATCCAATGTAACTGAATAAAGCAGCATGAGCAAAGGGAAGGACACAGAAACTGCCATCTAAAAAAGGTGAAGACCTGGACCCCCATTATCACACCTGCCCCTTTGGTGAGTATATATATGCTCATTACCTTTTTCACTTACATAATTGTTGTTTGTTGGTTGTTGTTTTTTTTTTTTTTTTTACCTGAGGAACTATTTTAGGGTGTTGTTGGTATTCCCAAATTCCTTATAAAGCTTGCTTATAAATGGTTTTTGAGTGATTGGTTTTATATCCTCCTATACTTACTTGTGTTTCTTATTATGTAAGGATTAAATAGAATAAATCCTTTCTAAATGCAAAAATTAGGACATGATATGCAATGCTGCACATACCAGCAACGTGTGAATATAGGTTTCAATTCACCAAGAGAAGTAGCTTGATAATGTCTCATCAAGAAAAAATCCAGGAGACATAATAACTCTTCAGCCAATGTGCTCAGTGAATAGCGCTATGCTTTTACCCAAGGCACCCATGTGCCTCTGCTCACATGATGCTCTTCTTGCAGGTCTAACCTGGATGGCTGTGAGTTGGCTTAATCTCAGCTGGCAACTGTGAGATGTTCATACAATCCCCCACAGTGGTCTCTGGGATTATGCTAAACAGAGCAATTTCCTTGCCCTCATGGATCAAAAGACTTGTAGGCAACCCAAATTACAGTACGGAATTACTAGCTCATGACAAAAAAAAAAAAGCAAAGTTGCTATGGTTACTGTTTCATGTTCAACCTCTTTTAATCTTACTGAAGTCTTTTCTGAAGTCCCGCTCTACGAGAAAGACAACCAGCCTTGGGAATTAATTTGTCTTTATTGGATTCATGTTCCATTTATAGCACTCCTTTAAGGCTCCTTGGTTTTTTGTTTGTTGTTTTTTTGTAAATCAACCAAGGGAGTTTGGTGTTAGAAGCTAAACCTAAAATGTTTTCCTTCTGAAAGCTCCTCCCACTCTTTCTGGGGGTGCTGTCAGATTCCAAGCAGTCCAAAAGAGGATGATCTGCCAGCCCTACTCAAACTTCAACTGCCCAGATTCTCACACTGAAAGTCTCTTCCTCATTCCTACTATGAACGTTTCACATTCAACTGTCCTAATTGATACTGAAATTTAGAACCAACTGTGGCTCTGGCCTCAAAGACTTTTTTGAGCCATGCCTAACTCCAATTCTTGGTGACCCCTGGAAACAGGGGCAGAAGACTATTCTGGAAAAAGATTGAGAACAAATGTGATTCCTCAGGATAAAAAAAATCAAGGCCAGTTCTCTTTCTCATTCACCCAGCAGCACCAAACCAATTAGATGGAACAAATTTGTAATTAATGTAAGATTAACTTTAGCAACAAAATGTATTAAACATGCTATTTCAAAGGTCTTGGCTGACGTAGTTCCTTGGGTATCTTCAGGAAGAGAAGAAGCCTGTGTGTCTATCCGATTAGATTACACATCTGCTATTGTGACCTATTAGGTTTCCTTGCCAGCAAGTGATGTTGGGTAGTAGGAAGTCAGTTTGAGGACTAGTTATTCCCAGACTAACAGGACAAATACTGAAATATAAGCCAGAAAATAACTTACCTCTGATAAGAAGAGGGCTTCATATTAATCTGCATCACTCATTAGGGCCCTTTAAAGCTATGAAATTCTCCAGATATCATCTGTATCTTCCTGCTAGTTGAAATAGCCTTTTTTTCCCCATCAAACATTAAAAAATTACCAATTCCAATTCTTGGTGACAATTTTTCAAAAAAGATACATTCTTTTTTCAAAAGGAAAGAAAATTAATGTAATTAAATAGGACAAGAAAAAAATTTTAAATAGATGAGCACATACTATGTTTCAGGAATTGTGTTTGTGGTCATGTTGGTACATGCGGTAAGTACTGTAGATGTTTGCAGTACTGTCTACACATCTAAGCACCAGGGGAGCTTTCAGAAAGGCCAAAGGCAAGGGCTTCATCACAGATGAATTAAATCAGAATGACTAGGTGTGGGGCCTGAGCATCACTATTTATGAGCTGCCCAGCAGATTCTAATGTGCAGTCAGAGGTGAGAATCAGTGTATGTGAGTCCAACAAGAAGGCTGTGGATGGAGTGGAGTGGAGTGAAAGAGAAACTGGTAGGAGATGGAATTGGAGCAATAACTGGGTGGTCCATGGTAAGGATTTGGGGTTTTAATGTGAATGACTTGAGAAGCACTGGGAGAGAGTTTTTTAATTAGAGAAGTAGCATGACTTGTTTACTAGGTAACATAGATCGAATAGGATTTTCTCAGAACTTAATAACTTATAAACTCTAAGGAAAAACATGTGTTGTGGGCTCCAAATAGCAACCTTGCAATTAAACTTGAGAAGCACAGACCACAGGACAGGCAGGTTCCTACCAAGAGGAGAGCTAGTATAAAAGACCAAAGAGAAAACTGGCTCTGGAATTAGGAGTCCCAACTCCTTTTTGAAAACTAATTAGCTTTTTTGCTGCTTTAATGGGGGGGGGGGGAATCACGTATCTTTTCAGCCACATAGAATATGACTTGGAAAAAAAAAACTTAAAAATTTTATCACCCTGGTGATAATTAGCATCGAAATAAGGGAAGGCTTTGGCATCTCTGTCAATGAGACACCCAAAATATTGTTGTTGGATGGGATTAGTTTATGACAGTGCTAATAGAGGATAGTGTGCAACAGGGTTCCCAGCCTTTTCCTATGGAGGCTCTGTCTTGCTCACTATATGAGACCTTGTTAGGGCTCCTGGGAACCAAGTCCTCACCTCAATCGCCAGCACCTATAGTATGGCCCTTGTTCTTCCTTGTTACTACCTATACCATGAAGACTATCTACATCATAGTGGAAGAAGCTGGTCTCTCTCCCAGAGCAAGCAAGCAGAGCCTACTGCCAGTCTGCAGGCCTGCACCTTAAATGTGTGCTGAACCTGTGATTCTGATCTGCTGCACTAAACCTGAACTCTATTCCTGCTCAGTGCAGCTAACCATGCTCTCTTCATCCTCCAGCCTGTGTGTTCCTGTCTGATCACAGATTGCAACTCACTGTGGCTCTAAGCATTACTCAGGTCAGACCTCACCTCTACACGTGGATTTGGCTTTGCACATAGGAACCATGGTGACATGTGTCGCCTACAGGCTTCACTATTTGGGGCCCCATGTAAAGGGCATCCCAAGGCTGCTTCTTTAGATCTTGCCTGATTCTTCCCTGACCAGTTGTGTCCCAGTATGTACTGCACATAAACCTGTGGTGCTTAAAACTTGCCCTGAGTGTTCTCTAAGCATCCCTGGCTTTGTCCTCAGGTGTACACTTTGAGCTTGCAGGTGTCCCACCACACCCAGCCCTGGCTTCTACCAGAGTGACAGAAGTCCAGAGATCCATTGATTTCCCCACTGATTTCCTAGTTTTCATACTACCTTCAGTTCCCCAAATGAGCGAAGGTCTCCTTCTGAGCTCATTCCCCTGGACAACTCTTGACTGAACCTTCTTAGTGCTAGAAATCAACATTTCAGTCCTGGCCCAAAAAGTGAAGTAAGATTACCAGCCTTCCTTAGACCATTAGTGCTAGCAGTTCAGCTGTCCCAGGAGGCTGACCTTGGCTTTCAGGTACTGCAGGGAGCCCCATGCTGTAAGCCCAACTTGACAGCAGGTTTTATTTATTCCATTAATGAGAACAAGCTAGCTAGATGGTGGTCATCCTTCTGCCTTCAAAGGATTTTATCGTTCTCTGCTTCTGAATGTATGTAGTAAGGAATGTGGGCAGGCTCAAGTCAGCCAGCAAAAATTCCATCTGCCACCAAGAAGGCCTCTGAAGTCACTGACAAAGTCAAAAAGCCCAAGGCATCCTAGCAGCACCCCTATGCAAGCTAAAAGTGACCCCAGGCTCACAATGTCTGTCTTCTCTGTACATCCAGATTAGAACTTGCTGTGGCCCTCTCCAGGCTGTACTACTGGAGAATAAATAGTCGTTGAATGCTCAGAAAGGCCATCTTTGTCTTCTTTTGTCAATTAATTAAATTCCTTTAATTAATTAATTAAAAAATCAAAACTAAACAACAGAACAAAGAGGGTTTATGTGTCCAGTGATGATTGCAAGATCTCAGGAAGTCTACAGCTGTCCATCCTATTTAAGACAGAGCTGTCTTCCATGAAGGTGGAGCAGGGTTAAAGAAACCTTTACTGGTTACAGATTCAATCCTCTATTGGCTAGAGCACTTTGATATTAGTAATCTTGCCAGGTACCCAATTTGTACCTGTATAACCCATTCTTCTAAATCATTTTTGAAGCCCAAACTTCTCCTTAAAAACACACTTTCTTTTGGGGGTTATGGCATTATTTAATTTATAGTCAAAACCTGCTGCACTTGTATCCCACACTCTACTAGCAATGAACATTGATAGTCTGGAGGGGGTAAGGATGGAGAAGGTTCCAAGCTCAGCCAACATGCTTGACCACAAAACCTGGTTTCAAGTTCTCTCTGTAAGGTACAGCTGCTTTTCATGTTTCATTCAACAAGTACTTAATGCCAGTGAGGTACCAGGCCCTGTATCGGGAATGCAAGAGTAAACAAACCATCCCTACCCTAGTAGGGAGCTGATTGTGAAACCAATCATGTAAATATCTCCATTGTAATTATAGATGGTTACCTGCTATGAGCAAAGGATGGGGAGACCTCATCTGAACAAGCTGAGGTTGAGATTCGAAGAATGGGTAGGAGTTGTGGGAACAGCATGGTGAAAACCTTGGGAGAAGGGAGGAGTTTGATCAACTCTAGGAACAGATAAGTCTGCCACTTAGCTGTACAACATTTTTGTCACCTGGAATGGACATACCAGGAGGCTCTCTCTAAAAAAACCTCTGGGAGATCTTCCAGAAAAAGTGACCCTCTTCTTTTTGGTTCTATTAGAGACACCTCAATTACTGGGAGATGCCCTTGGCCTATACAATGCTCCAAAGATTGCTCAAAACTGTAGCCTAGATTTTGACATTCTCCTGTTTCATAGCAGCCTGTCTCTGAGTTGTCTTTCCTTACTATCATTTTGCTCCATCTACAGGCAGACTAGCTCTATTTCCAAACTCAAGTAATCCAAAGAACTGAAGAGTTTTTAATCTATGATTTTTTTCTGGAGTGAAAGGAAATGAAAAGAGAAAGTTGCAAATGTATTCCTAAAAGATCTGTAGTAATATGATGTCTAAAGAGCATCATTCCTGAACTCCAATAATTACTAGGATTTGAATTTCTGTAGATGCTTCATTCTGGTCCTTTTTCCTTCTAGATCATCACACTCATTTTATCACAGTCCTGGTTGATCACTTGTTTCCAATAGCCCATATAGTCTCAGACCAGGATAGAGCAGTTGTTCTCAAATTATAGTCTCTGAACTGTATCACCAGGGAACTTGTTAAAAATGCTGGTTTTTCTTGGGCCCCATCCTAGAGCCATTAAATTAGAAACTGATTGTGTATCCCAGCAGTCTTTTAATAAACCTCTGGACAATTCTGCATGCTCAAGTTTGATAACCACTGGCCTGGTATAGGAGCTTTTACCCAACTCCATGAATCCCTCTTTCCCCACCAAATTCCTTGTAGCAGTTTGTAATTAAAGGTGATACTCCCGGGGCGCCTGGGTGGCGCAGTCGGTTAAGCGTCCGACTTCAGCCAGGTCACGATCTCGCGGTCCGTGAGTTCGAGCCCCGCATCAGGCTCTGGGCTGATGGCTCGGAGCCTGGAGCCTGTTTCCGATTCTGAGTCTCCCTCTCTCTCTGACCCTCTCCCATTCATGCTCTGTCTCTCTCTGTCCCAAAAATAAATAAACGTTGAAAAAAAAAAAAAAAAGATGATACTCCCATAGTCAACCATCCCAGTCACCATGTCCCAGTACTGAGGGGTTTCAAAACCTGTTGCAATACTATACTAGGTACTCCAAATAACCAATAGCCTAGAATCATGACATGTGCGCAAATGGACTTATGTTACTTTTGATAAATGACGCTATTTGAAAATTACAGTGGATATTTGCAACAATCAAATCTTGAGGGATCCTATTCTTCACCTATTTTTATTTTCTTATTACATTCCTTCTAGCTCACAAATGACATAATACCACCTAATTTCCCAGACACTGCTAGAGTTGTTAACTTAATTCCCTAATCTGCCAAATCTACCTGCTAAACCAAAATTATAAGAGACCATGAGAGCTATAGGAAAATATGGGCTGACTTTTCAGGTCCTGGTCCTGGGATTGCTTCTCCAACAGAAGTCTTCAGGGTCCCCAGAACCATTCTGTTTATAAGTTCTTTGGTTTTACTGCAATACTCTCTATGAAAATATATAAACCTTATATAAACCTCTATATAAACCTTAAGGAAATGCCTGTTAAACAATTGAGATAACGTACTTGATCATAGATAAGAACTCCGGAAAGAGAATAAGATGGAACTTATTTTTATGATAAGCTAGATAGAGTGTTTTAGTGTATTCCAAAATTAAATCACTGATAGAATTAAAACATGGTGAAGTATTAACTCTTAGGGCTACTTGGTATTCAGATAAATGAAGACAGAGAGCAATCAGTGGACTTTCCAGTCTCCATTCTGTGATCTCCACTTTGATTCTATTTCCAAATCCCCTACCCTTTATGTCTAGAATATCCCATGTAAACCAAAAGTTCCACTGACAGAAGGGCAGGATTTCTAGGTAATACTAGAGCCCTTAATTAATTCTATATTTGGAGAAATTTTAGGAGACTAATTAGAATTTTCTGATGAGATCATCAAAAACTGACCTGCAAAATGATCAATAAGATAGGAAACCAGTAACATTCTTGAAATTGTGTATCTGACCATTATGTTCTTCTTGGTATCCTATGCCTCTTATATCTATTAATTCTAATTCTAATCTTATCATTTCAGTGAGCTAGAATTCTAGAATAAAAGACATGATAAATCTATCTTGAACATGTACATGCAACTTATCCTAATCAATGAATCCAAAACTAAATGCTCACCAGGTTGTCTCATTCAAATCTCCTTAGGATTTTAATATTTTTAAATTATCCTTTAAAACAAAAAACAGAAACAAGTGGCTTAAGGCAAGCTGTTTTTAAAATATCCTCTCTAAGGGGCGCCTGGGTGGTGCAGTTGGTTAAGCATCTGACTCCAGCTGGGGTCATGATCTTGCGTTCAAACCCGGCATCAGGCTCTGTGCCGACAGCTCAGAGCCTGGAGCCTGCTTCAGATTCTGTGTCTCCTACTCTCCCTGCCCCTCCCCAACTTGTGCTCTGTCTCTGTCTCTCAAAAACAAATAAACATTAAAAAAAAAAAAAAACTCAAAATATCCTCTCTAAAAAATACTTACCCACACTAGTTTGCCATGAAATACATGATTATACTACACGAGTCTTATACACATCGTGTTTGCAATGTGTCTCTTGGTAAACGGGAAATTACTCATCAGTGTGACATTAGATTGATTTTATCAGATGACAAGAAGCATTACTTAATGGCAAATTTTATATGTAGGAACAAAGGGAACAAAGTTGTTGCATTTGGAAATAAATACTTTATATAATTATTATAGAGTTTTTGATGTCGTAGATACTGCATCAGGAACTGATTGGATAAGAATGGTTTACCATCAGTTCCTAATGCATTGCCTTCAGCATCTAAACAAGCATCAGTGAACACCTCATGTTAGATGTGCATGATGTGTTTATGGCTAGACAGTAAAATAAACACTCTTAATTGACCCCTGAAGAGAAATGTTTCTCAGAGAAGTGGTCCCAAAATGCTAAATCACCTATCATTAGCCTACCACTCTTACAGATTTATCACTGAAACCAAATAACTTAATCTGGTTCTGTGTTATAACACACTGGTACTTTCCTTGCTAAATATATAACTAAATAAAGCCGCCTAAAGTTGCTGATCATTTTTATAACTTGGGGAAAAAATTAAAGACAAATTTTGGGTTTTCTTTGCTTTGTTTTTAAACTTAAGAGTCTATGGGGTTTAAATAGGTATTGCTATTTGAATTGGGATTATTTCCCACAGCTACCACTGAAATAAATGTAATTATAGGAAAAAATGCTACCAAGAAATTACTATAAAAGATAACCTGTTAGTTAAATTCTACTTTTAATTAGCCTAAAGCCATTTGTACTTCTAGCATTTTTTAGTTAAAAGGTTGAGGCAGTTTGACAAACTAGTTCATTTTACTTCACTTACTATTCACCTATCAAACATTTGCTGAACATCTATTGTATAGAAGCTACTATCCTAGGCACTTGTGATATAGGAGTGAGTAAAATCATTGTCCTAATGAAGGATACCTTCCATACTAGTGAAGGGAGTGGACTAAAAGTTAATTTATGACATTCTGTGTGAAATCAAGAGTTTCCAGAAGAGGGGTGCCTGGGTGGCTCAATTGGTTAAGCATCCACTTCAGCTCAGGTCATGATCTCGCCGTCTGTGAGTTTGAGCTCCACATCAGTCTCTGTGCTGACAGCTTAGAGCCTGGAGCCTGCTTCAGATTCTGTCTCCCTCTCTCTCTGCCTCTCCCCTGCTCGCTCTCTCTCTCTCTCTCTCTCTCTCTCTCAAAAATAAACATATATATATATACGTATATATATATATATTTTTTTTTTAAAGAGTTTCCAGGAAAATAACAGTCTTGAAATAGATAGACTTTAACATGGTTGGAACAATATTGTATACAAGCAATAATGCAAATTTTGTGTATACATACTTATTAAATTTCAGAAGCAATGTAATAATTTCCTTACCATAAACTGTTATATAAATATTTTTTTCATATGTTCAGCTGAATATGTTCCCCAAAGAGAAAAAAAAGGCTACTGCATAGGATCTCTGAATAGTCATTCCTACAGGTAATGTGAGATATAAATTTAACATTTATTACATTAAAAAAGAAAACAAATATGGTCATACAGCCCACTTCCAGTGGAGTGTTCTATTAAAAGAAACACAAGCTAATGGCCATAAGTAATTATAAAAATAATCCCCAATTCTAGTCATTAGTCTGACGAAAACCATTAAAGGAAAAGCAATTCGGGGCCCCTAGGTGTGTCAGTTGGTTAAGCGTCTGACTCTCAATTTTGGCTCAGGTCATGATGTCACAGTTTGTGGGTTCAAGCACCGCATCGGGCTCCATGCTTACCGGACAGAGCCTGCTTGGGATTCTCTCTCCCTCTCTCTCTGTCCCTCCCCTCTTTGCTCTCTATCTCTCTCTCTCAAAATAAGCAAATAAGCGGGGCGCCTGGGTGGCGCAGTCGGTTAAGCGTCCGACTTCAGCCAGGTCACGATCTCGCGGTCCGTGAGTTCGAGCCCCGCGTCAGGCTCTGGGCTGATGGCTCAGAGCCTGGAGCCTGTTTCCGATTCTGTGTCTTCCTCTCTCTCTGCCCCTCCCCTGTTCATGCTCTGTCTCTCTCTGTCCCAAAAATAAATAAACGTTGAAAAAAAAATTTTTTTTTAAAAAAAAATAAGTAAATAAGAAAACATTAAAAAATTTTAAAGGGAAAGCAATTCATAACCTTGAGCCATACTTATAGGAATCTCCTCTCTTGTTCTTACTGCCCCACAATTGCTTGAGAGCCTCTGAATCTCAACTCTCTAAGAGCTGCCAACTGCAGGACCCCAGCCCTCCTGGCTTTTTGTATCTTTCTTCCTCTCCTTTCCTCCCATCTTCAGTTCTCTCCCTCTGCCTCCCCATTTCTACCTCCCTTCTCCCCTCCCCTCTCCCTCTCAAGACCCTACAGAACCTGGATTCTTTTCTAGTTCCTTCCATTCTTCCTTGCTTGCTACTCCATTCCCAACCACTCACATAGCTAGCTCTCTCACTTCAAGTCTCTACTCCTCCTCAAAAACACCTTCCCCAACTACTCTATTTAAACTAACATGTGTGTCTGGCTGACTCAGTCGGAAGAGTCACAAAAGTGTGACTTTTGATCTTGGGATTGTGAGTTCAAGCCCCACTTTGGGTGTAGAGATGACTTAAATCAATAAATAAACTTTAAAAAAAATAAGATAGCAACTCTAATTTCTGTCACTCCCTACTTACTCAGCTTGATTTTTCTTCATAGTATCTATCACTACTTGACATTTAGTATATTATATTTTGTTTGTTTGGGTTTTTTTATTCTCTGTCTTGCTTATCAAAGTTTAGGTAGCTTGAGGGCTGGGACCATGTAATGTTCACTGAGGTATCCCTAGCATGTAGAAGATTCCCTGGCATCTAGTGGGCTTTTAATAATTGTTTGAATAAATGTGTTTTTTGTACTGGAAATCATCACTTCTTCTTTTCAGAACAATAGTGCATATCTAAATATGAAATTTTAGAAAGACCCTTAATTAGTCTCACCTAAGGGGTGGTGGGAGGGTGAGAGGTTTTACAATCAAGCCCTATACCTTTAAATACAATCCATATGCTGATGAGTCACAAATTCGTATCTATAGCCCTGACTATTCCCTGAGTTCTAGACTAAAATATACAACTCTTGGATTGGATAGATTGGACTTTTAAAAAATTTTTTTAATGTTTATTTATTTTTGAGAGAGAGAGAGACAGAGCATGAGTGGGGGAAGGGCAGAGAGAGAGGGAGACACAGAATCTGAAGCAGGCTCCAGGCTTTGAGCTGTAAGCACAGAGCCCTACATGAGGCTTGATCACAAACCACAATATGATGACCTGAGCCAAAGTTGGACACTTAACTGAGTGAGTGACCCAGGCACCCCTTGGATTGGATAGAAAGTTGAAATGAGGACAGATCGGAAGTCCATGATGAAGCTGGGGACGTTGAACCTCTAAATTTTGAGGAGTTTTGTAGTGAAAGTGGCTTCTCTACCTCCTCTTCCTTCCCTCCAACTTGAGGGAATTAACCCTGCACTGCCTGAGAAAATTGTAATGACCTCTACTACAGTAGTTTCCATGCCAGACAAAGCTGAGTCTCCTCAGGACCCAATCCCCACACCCTTTTTTGCTTCTAGACTTGTAAGAAGACACAGTCCCAGCACCCAGCAGGCCCTTAAAGGTGAAGTACAAAATGTGACCCATAAGGATATGTGCTCTACTCCAGAAGAACTACTTGAGTTCTCTAACTTACACAGATAGAAATCCAGAGGATAGGGTAGAAAAGGATAATAAGAGTGTGGAAAAATGTTGGAATGAACATAAAGCTGAATCAGGCCAAATTCATTGATATGAGCGCACTAAGTAGAGATTTTGCATTTAATGTTGCAGTGTAGAGAGTTAGAAAGGATCATAATAGTTTGGTTGGTTGGCTGATACATGGACCAAAAAAGGTGATCTACAATGAGTGAGTCAGAAATGCCAGACTTACCTTGGTTTAATGTAAAGAAAGTGTCCAAAGTCTTAGGGAGATTGGAATGTTATAATGGATTTGTCATTTAAGACTTGCTCACCTACCTTAGGAGGGTCCAGGAAGACATACCTTGACCACAACTGTGACCTACAAATTCACGAGGGAACCATGGATCCTTGAAAAGCTCCTCTAGAAGTCAGATCTTATAGTGGGAACTGCCATCATTGAATTAGGGAACCTAAATATGAGGGGAATGATTGGATCCTGAAGGGGTTGCAGTGCTCAACCAGCAAAGGTGAAGGGGGCATGGTTTGCATAAGCAACAGTGGATTCAAAGCAGCAATCAGAATAGTCTAACTCATGTGGACTATAACACTGGTTAGTCAATCATGGTGTTCCTAGAAGGAAAATACACAGGAAGCCTACTAAATTCTTATTTTTCTGTTTAAGCAGAAAAGTTCTAGGTCACGTGAACAAAAGTCTAATCTGAACCATAAAAAGTCACCACTCTCCATCAATTCCCAGACCTGAACCAGTTTACATACCCAGAACTCCTGGAGTGAATGGGAGACTGAATCCCCTTGAGGCAGAACCCCAGGACAGTTAAAAACTTATATTGTTGGAGCATCTAGGTGGCTCAGTTGGTTAAGCATCCAACTTCAGCTCAGGTCATGATCTCATGGCTACTGAGTTCAAGCCCTGCATGAGGCTCTGTGCTGACAGCTCAGAGCCTGAAGCCTGCTTCAGATTCTGTCTCCATCTCTTTCTGCCCCTCCCCTGCTCACACATACTCTCTCTCTTAAATATAAATAAACATTTAAAAAATAAAAACAAAAAACAAAACAAAATTTATACTATCTTTTTCCCAGTCGTTCCCAAAGAGACCTACAGCCTTTTACCAGGGTAACTATGAATTGGGGAAAGGAAATAATCAGACCTTTGGGGACTATGGACACTGGCTCTACACTAACACTAATTCCATAAGGACCAAAATGTTACTGTGGCCCACAAATTATGGAGGTCAGGTGTTCAATGAAGCTTTAGCTCAGGTCTGTCTCACAGTGGGCCCAGTGTGTACCTAGACCCAACCTGTGGTTATTTCCCATTTTCCAGAATACAGAATTGGAGCAGATATACTCAGAAACTGGCATATTTCTCACATTAGTTCCCTGATCAGAATTGGCTACTATTGTGGGAAAGGGTATGTGGAAGTCATTAGAACTGTATATACTTAGGAAAATAGTAACCCAAAGCAATGCTTCACTCCTGGAGGAACTGCCGAAATAAGTGCCTTCATGAAGGACCTGATAGAAGCCAAGAGTGGTGATTCCTACCATATTTCCATTTTCTGCCAATTTGGCCTTTGCAAAAGACAGATGGATCTAGAAGAATGACTGGATTATTTCAAGCTTGATCAAGTGCTGTACCAGATGTGTTTTCATTGTTTGAACAAATTAACACATCCCTTGGTACCTAGTATATAGCTATTGATATGGCAAATGCTTTTTTTCCATACCTGCCAATGGGGACCACCAGAAATAGTTTTCTTTCAGCTGGTAAAGCTGGCAATACACCTTCACTATCCTACCTCAGGGATATATCAAGTCTCCAGCCTTCTGCCATAATTTAGTTCACAGAAATTTTGATCACCTTTACCTCCACAAAATATCATACTGGTCCATTATATTGATGACATTATGCTGATGGACCCTAGTAAATGAGTAGTAACAATTAATCTAGACTTATTGATAAGATATTTACTTGTCAGAAGGTAGAAAATAAGCCTGAAAAAAATTCAGGAGACTTTTACTGCAGTGAAATTTCTAGGGATTTGCTAGTATATTACATGTCAAGAAAGCTCTTCTGAGGTGAAGGTAAGTTGTATCTGGACCCTCCTACAACAATGCACAGGCACAATGCCAGTGAGCCTTTTTAGATTTTGGAGACAACATCTTCCTCTTTTGGATGTGATACTTAAGCCCATTTACTAGTAATTGAAAACGCTGTTCATTTTGAGCAGGGACCAGACCAAGATAAGACTGCAATAGCACAAGGCTGCTGTGCAAGCGGCTCTTCCACTTGGGCCATATGGTCCACAGATTCAATGGGGCTTGGAATGTTAGATAAGCATGTTGTTCAGAGCCTTTGGCATGTCTCTATAGGTGAGTCACAGTGCAGACCCTTAGGATTTTGGTTCAAAACCCTACCAACCTCACCAAATAACTATTCTCCTTTGAGTAACAGATCTTGGCCTGATACTGGGCCTGAGTGGAGACTGAATGCTTTACCATGGACCACTAAGTTATCATGTGACCTGAGATGCCCCTCAAAAAGTGAGTGTCATCTGATCTAGCATGCCATAAAGTTGGGCATGCACAGTAGCATTCCATTATCAAATGGAAGAGGCATATATGTGATGTGGCCTAAGCAGGCTCTAAAGACACAAGTAAGTTATATGAAGTGGCCCAAATGCCCTTGGTCCCCCTTCCTGCTACACTGCCTTTTCTCTCCCAGCCTGCTCCTATGGCCTCATGAAGAGTTCTCCAGGACCAGTTGACAGAGGAAGAAAAGACTCAGGCCCGGTTTACAGGTTGTTCTACATGATAGGTAGACATTATCCAAAATGTACAGCTGCAGCAGTACAGCCTCTTTCTGGGATATCTCAAAGGATGGCAATGAACGCAAATCCTCCAGTGGGCAGAACTTCAAGCAGTTTACCTAGTTTCTCACTTTGCTTGGAAGAAGAAATGGCTAGAAATATAATTATGCATTGATTCATTGGTTGTGGCCAATGTTTTGGCTGGATGGTCAAGGGTTTGGAAACTGGTGGCAGGGAAATTTGGGGAGGAAGTATGGGAATAGACCTTTCTGAATGGGCAAAACAACCGTGAAGATATTTGTGTTACATGTGAATATGCACCAAAGGGTGACCTCAACAAAAGAGGATTTTAATAATCAAGTGGATCAGATACCCATTCCATGGATAACAGTCAACCACTTTCTCCAGCCACTCTTTTCATCCTCCAATGGGCTAATAAACAAAGTAGCCATGGTGGCAAGGATGCAGGGTTTGCATGGGCTCAGCAACATGGATTTCCATTCATCATGGCCAATCTGGCTACTGCTGAGTACCCAATCTGTCAGCAGTAAAGACCACCACTGAGTTCCCAGGATGGCACCATTGCCTAGGGTGATCAGCCAGAACCTGGTGACAGGTTGATTACATTGGATTACTTCCACCATGAAAGGAGCAGCATTTTGTTCTCACTAGAATGGACATTTACTCTGGATATATATTTGCCTTCCCTACATGCAATGCTTCTGCCAAAACTACTATGTGCATGGGTTTATAGAATGCCTTATCCACCATCATATTACCCCACCCAGCATTTTTTCTGAGCAAGGAACTCATTTCACAAAGAATTATAACAATGGACCTATTCTCATAGAATTAAGTGGTCTTACTATGTTTCCCACCATCCCAAAACAGCTTTCCTGACAGAATGGTGGAATGGCCTTTTGAAGACTCAGTTACAACATCAGCTGGTAATACCTTGTAGGATTGGGGCAAGGTTCTCTAGAAGACTGTATATACTCTAAATCAGCATCCATATATGGTATTGTTTCTCCCATAGCCAGGATTTGCAGGTCCAGGAATCAAGGGGGGGAAATGGGAGTGGTACCACTCACTTTTACCCCTAGCAACTCACTAGCACAACTTTTGTTTCCTGTTCCCATGACCTTAAGCTAGAGGTCTTTGTTCCAAAGGGAAGAATGCTTCCACCAGGAGACACAACAGTGATTCCATTGAACTGAAAGTTAAGACTCTTGCCCAGCCACTTTGAACATCTCATGCCACTGATTCAACAGACAAAGAAGAGAGTTACTGGGCTGATTGGGGTTATTGATCCTCACTCCCAAGGAGAAATTGGGCTCCTACTCCACAGTGAAGGAAAGGAAGAGTATATCTGGAAAACAGGAGATCTTTAGTGTGTCTTTTACTATTGCCATGCCCCATGGTTAAAGTCAACGGAAAACTACAACAATGCAATCTAGGCAAGACTACCAATGGCTCAGACCCTTTAGGTGTGAAGATTTGGATCACCCCACCAGGTAAAGAACCATGATCAGCTGAGGTGCTTCCTGAAGGCAGAGAATACAGAATGGATAGGAGAAAAAGGAAATTATAAATACCAGGTTAGCCACATAACCAGTTACAGGAATGAACACTGCAATTGTCATGAGGGGTTCTCCTTATTTTTAATGAGTATGTTTGTGTATGTGTGTGCACACACATACACAGCAAATATCTTTGTTTTCTCTCTTGTTCCATTATCATATAAGTATTGCTAATTTTAAATCATAGTACATAAGTTAAAGAATATCAAGAAGAGTAGACTTTACTCGAAGACCTCCTTCTTCTGGGGAAGGGATTTGTGCATTTTGGGTTATATGCAGGATAGTCCTATCATGTTAGGTGGAATGATAACCTTGTTATTATATTTATTTGGAGATTAAGTATGGATTAAGGAGATGCTGCTGGGTGGCTAAGATGACAAAGAGTGGACTGTGATAGTTTTATGTGTCAACTTGACTGGGCTACAGAATATCTACATATTCGGTCAAACAGTATTCTAGGTGTGTCTGTGAGGATATTTTTGGATGAGATAAACATTTGAATCAAAAGACTGAGTAAAGTATATTGCCCTCTGTAAAGAGGGTAGCCCTCATCCAATAAATTGAAGGCCTGAATAGAAAAAAAGAGGCTGAACTTCTCACATGAAAGGGGGAGCTCCACTTGCCTGACTCCCTTGAACTGGGACATCAGTCTTCTGCCCTCATGCTGGAACTTCCACCATTGGTTCTTCTGGATCCCTAGCCTGCCAGCTATAGATCTAGGGACTTCTCAGTCTTCATAATTATGTGAGCCAATTCCTTATAAAAAGCTCTCTCTTTCTCAGTAGGTAGATAGATAGATTAGATAGATACTTTTTGTTTCATTTTTCTGGAGAACCCTAATGTAGTGGGCATCCCCATTTTGATGGACTACATTAACACACCAGAACATAAATTATTTTTTTGAACTCATATATTTGCATTTTGCCTATCTTCACCATCTCAGCTAAAAGCACTGGCATCTGTCTAACTGCTCAAGTCATGATGCTAGGATTCACTTTGACCCCTCTCTGTATCATTCCCTCCAGCTAATCCCAACTATAGACCATATCTGACAACCTTCATCATTACTACTGTTTCCATCATAGTCCAAGTTCCCCTGTCTCCTGTATTTCTGTAAAAACTTCCTCCAGGTCCCCCTTTCCATTCCCGGGGAGACACTGCTTAATTGTTAAGAGTAAAGACTCTAGAGTCGGAATGTTCCACTAATTACTGAGTATTACTGAGAAAGTGGCTTGACTTCACGTGCCTCAGTTTTCCCATCTCCAAAATGGAAATAATAACTCATGAGGAGCTTATGATGATGAGAGAAGAGTATACATTTAAGTGCTTAAAACAATGTCTGGGATAAAATAAGCATTCAAATATTAGCTATTAACATAATAATTATTCGTTTATTACTTTATTACTATTATGTGTGTGTGTATTTCTAAAAGCCATTTTCTCCCTAGATAGCCAGAATAATCATTAAAAAAGGGAGGGGGGACAATGGAATACTACTTGGCAATGAGAAAGAATGAAATCTTGCCATTGGCAGCAATGTGGATGGAACTGGAGGGTATTATGCTAAGTGAAATCAGTCAGAGAAAGACAGATATCATATGTTTTCACTTATAGGTGGGTCTTGAGAAACTTAACAGAAGACCATGGGGGAAGGGAAGGGGAAAAAACATAGTTACAGAGAGGGAGGGAGGCAAACCATAAGAGACTCTTAAATACAGAGAACAAAATGAGGATTGATGAGGTTTGGGGGAGAGGGGAAAGTGGGTGATGGGCATTGAGGCGGGCACTTGTTGGAATGAGCACTGGGTGTTGTATGTAAGCCAATTTGACAATAAATTATATTTTAAAAAAGGGAGGGGGCATGACTTAGACCTACTGTGGTGATCATTTTGCAATATATATAAATATTGAAACATTATGCTTTATACTTAAAACTAATATAAAATAATATGTCAGTTATGCCTCAATTTTTAAAATACAGAATATAATTCAAATATATGTAATGATGTCATTGCTCTTGGCTACCTAGAGATGAGGCTTGACCACAACTGAGAGAACCTCCATACACATATGAACAATAAATATTTTGAAGAGGAGTAGAGAAACAAGGGGCATGATTCCCCTGCCAAAAATCCTCAACTTCACATTAACTGCAATACAATAAATGCTGATTACTGCTGCCTACTTTGCATGTTTTAATTAATACCTACCCTTCCCAGGTTATGCCAGATAATTTGTTCCCTGTATTTAGGAGTCCAGGTTCCAGCAGAAACCTGATAGACACTCTAAAAGGTAACTTAAGGAACTTCACAAAGGCCTAGACAGGATTAAAGGACTTAGAGTCTTTGAAGGACCCAAGGACTTTTAACTGTGGCAGTAGCAGAGATCCAATACCACTAGTCGTAGAGGGATGAAAGTAGAAAGAATGGTCACCAGAATTGGCCCTAAGAAAGGCGCCACTGACAAGTATATATATGTCTTAAGGCAGAGAGAAAAAGTCTCTATGAAATCATAGCCTAGATGGGTGTGGGAGTTCAAAAAAAAATATTCTAACTTCTTTCCTCCTCTTGCCTTTTGAGCTCCATCTAGTGTTTCCCATTGGTTAAACTCACCTGGAAGACAAAAGGCAAAAGAGCCCAGATTATATAGTCTGAGAGGTGAGCCTACTGGTACACAGAAGAGTAAAAAGTATGTATGGAAAGGTAAATGCAAAATTTCCAGTACAGTTCATCACTGTTTTTCCTCACCATTCTCTTCTGTCCTTTATCTGTATGAAAAACGCATGTACCTTGAAACAGAAGATCCTGTACCCATTTTATTGACGCTGGGTATGATGTCAATTCAGTTACACCTACCTCGAACCTAAATTGCAAAGTTAGTCATCACCAGTGTTCTTCAAATGTGGCAGAAGATGGGAAGGAAAAGAAACAATTAATGTTCAAACACAGTTCTATTAACTGAGACTCCTGTGAGCTTTTTAAACCACTACACCAACAGGCACTTCTTTGTACTGTCCAAAGTGATTGGCCTCAATTACCAAGGGGAAATTGGGTTGCTGCTACACAGTAGGGGCAAGAAAGGTTATGTCTAGAACCCAGGGATTCATTGGAATACACCATAGTACTCCCAAACACAGAAATACTGGTCAGTGGAAATAGTGGTGACCCAATAAAGACAAGACCACCAGGGACTTTTATTCTCTAGGTGCAAACATTTGATTTGCTCCACCAGGTAAAAATTCCTGATGAGCCAAAGTTCTGGCAGAGAGTAAGGAATTGATGTTATGATTATCAACATAGGCCTGTGACCAGCTACAGAAGCAGGAACTACAGCAACCTCTGATTTCACAGAATTCTGACTTCAGTGCCCTGGTGGAAGTGGATATTCTCTTGGATACTAGGATCTCCAAAAACACCCATCCCAAGGCTTTAAGGAGAGGAAGTAATTCCTTAGGTGGAATATTAAGTAAAATGTAAGAGAGGCAATTCCCATCCCCCTATCTCAAACATGAAGAGAATAGTGCCTAATGGATTAAACAACCTGCTCTAGAATGTTATTCCTTCAGTCTTTACACAGCTGGCTTCTTATTTCCAAACTCAGCTCAGATGTGACCTCTTCAAAGAGGTCATCCGTGACCACCTGTTTTCTAAAGTAATGCATTCTCCCCACCCTTATAATCACACTCACTCTTAGGTATGTCTTATTTCCTTCCTAGCATTTCACACACTCTGAAATTAGTTTTATCTCCTTGTCAACTCTATTTCTTCCTCACTCCAACAAGCCTATGACTTTGTCTTATTTATTCAATAGCTAGAACAGTGCCTGGTGTATAAAAAATGCTCCAGGGGTGCCTTGGTGGCTCAGTTGGTTGAGCACCTAACTTCGGCTCAGGTCATGATCTCGTGGTTTGTGAGTTCAAGCCCCACGTCGGGCTCTGTGCTGACAGCTCAAAGCCTGGAGCCTGCTTCGGATTATGTGTCTCCCCCCCTTCTCTGCCCCTCCCCTACTCACGCTCTGTGTCTCTCTGTATCTCAATAATAAATAAACATTTAAAAATTTTTTAAAAAGATGCCCCCAAAATACTTTTGCATAACATAAAGACTGATGACCTCTAAGATCATAAAGCAAGAGAGACCTTATGCCAGAAGATTTCTAGAGGAGTCTTTTCTACATGGAGAAACTCAAATGTATAGTTCTAGGACTGACAAGAGCATTCTAAGATATTCTGTGATTATTCATACTATTCATACTCTCTATCTTAAAGTGACAATGATGGCATATGGATTCAGAAGGGAAATATTTAAGTAATGCTTGGATTTATTATGAGGACAAAAAATATGGATTTAGGGGGAAAAGAGCACTAGATGTTGCCCATATTTGTCCTGTTATAGTCTTTCTTTAAAAGAGGCAAAATGCAGTTTGGAATGTGTAGTGTGATAAGGACTTGCTTACATTACAAGGACTGTGAAGAAATTTGTGAGGTCCATGAGGACTGTGATTTATTCCTCTCTATCATGCCATCACTTAGAAAAGCTACTGGCAGTAAGAATGGGAGGTGGAAGGGTTTGAGAAACTTTGTGAAATCCTTTTGTGTCCATATCACAGAAGTCGGGCACACCCAGCAACCAAATGCCACCATGGAAAATGTACCATCTGAGGTAACCTTTCATTTCCTTAGGAGGCAAGTGACAGACCACAATGCTGTAATTTCTCATCTGTTTAACTAAACAATCCCAATCCTGTTGTGCTTATTTGGACCAGAGACATAGAGTGGACGAGTCTGTTCCCCATTATTAATTCACTGAACTGGACTTACGAACAATTTGGGAATGGAGACCATGGCCCATATCATATCAATCACAGATTTTAAACACACACACACACACACACACACACACACACACACACAAGTACCCTAGTTTAATAAATCATAGGCCCTCTGAGAACCCACATGACATCCCATGTGCTGGATGGTATTTCCGAAAGCTCTGAGAAAGCTAAAAATCATACACAGCAAGCAAGTCCCTGTTGAATACACATCTGAGGAGCTGTGCATGCCTTGTTTATTCCAGCAACTTTATGGAATAAATCACACAAAACAAATTAGTTTCAGATGGTAGGCTATGAAGAGCTGATGTACAGTATAAAGGAAAGTGAACTCCCACTTTTGACCCAACTACTTCCCATCTCGAGCATCTCAGAATCCAGATGCAATTCATGCTGAAAATGCAATGAAGATCAGAAAGTTAATAATTGGTGAGGATTGGAGATTTCAAAAAGCAATCTATGAGTATTGTTAACTCATTGTATTGTCTTATGATTTTCCGTTGTTTTACGTGAAACTATGGGTAAAATTGAACCTATCCTTTTTTTTCCCTTCATTATGGGTAGTAATAAAAAATAAATCTCTTTGTGACATTTCTTACCTGTACAGTAATTCCATAACAGATTCAAATCAATACACACTTAAATACCTCACTGCATAGCACACTGGGACAGTCTTTTGTATTCCTGAAAAAGACATAATGTCTTTCCCCCCAACCACCAATCTTTTTTTCTTTTTTAATGTTTATTTTTTATTTTTGAGAGAGAGAGAGAGACAGCGCATGAGTGGGAGAGGTGCAGAGAGAGAGAGAAACACAGAATCGAAACCAGCCTCCAGGCTCCGAGCTTTCAGCATGGAGCCTGACACAAGGCTTAAACTCATGAACCATGAGATCATGACCTGAGCCCAAGTCAGACGCTTAACCAACTGAGCCACACAGGCACCCAATCTTTTTTCTTTTTAATTAGCTTAGTAAAATTGACTTGTTTTGATGTATAGTTCTATGAATTTTAGTACATGTATAGAGACATAGAACCACCATTGCTCTTCAGGGTACAGAACAATTCTATCACCCCCTTAATTCTCTGGTGCCACTAATTTATAAACTAGTAATTTTAACCACTGGCAAACCACTGGTCTGTTCTCTGTCACTATGGTTTTATCTCTTCAAAAATGTCATATAACCTTTGTTCTCATCTAATGAAACTTTTCACTCATCTAAATGCCGTCGAGATTCATCCAAATTGTTGCCTCTCTTAATAATTTGCTCCTTTTTGCTGCTGAGTAGTATTCCACTGTATGAATGTATCACAGTTTCTTTATCCATTCACCCACTGAAGGATACTTGAGTTTTTCTCAGTTTGGGGACAATTATTAATTGAACTGCTATAAAAATCTGTGTACAAGGTTTGTTGTGAACATAAGCTTTCACTTCTCTTGGGTAAATACCTAGGAGTGGAATTACTAGGTCACATGGTACATGTATGTTTGACTTCATAAGAAACTCCCCAACCTTTTCCAGAGTGGCTGCACACAATATCTTTTTCACAAGTAAACTACTAAAACCAGTTAAAAGCGACCCCCTGATAGCTTGCTCATTCACATCTAGGTGATTACAACAATGTTACTCACCATGATGAAATATTGTCCCTAAAATAATCAGAAGCATTTGACTTCGTTTTCTTTCTTTTCACTTTTAAGGCATCAATCAAGTTTTTAATACTTTAACATGATGTTTTAAACAAAATTAGATGCTTGAAAGTTGTAGCAATGTAAAGCCTGAGGAATCTACTTTTAAACGAGGAAATTTTAATGAGAGAGGAAGAACTGAGGGAAAGTTTTCATCATAGCTAAGTTTGAGCAATTTAACCCAATGTCATATGTAAGAAGTCCAATTTTCAATTCACAAATAAACCTCCCCCTCCCTTCCTTCAAAACCTTCCACCCTAGGCTAATTGCAAAAGAAGAAAACGGAACATGAGCTCCAGCCAGAAAAGATTCACAGCTGCCACTCTTTAGTTGCTACTTTAATGGAAAACACATGTGCAAGATACCACCCAGGAGACAACTGTGCTCTGACAAAAGGAACGTCACCAGAAAATGAGCCACGTGAGAGGACTTATTCTCTTGGATAGGCTGAACTCAGAAAGAAGGTTGATAGTATTGTTCTTATATAAATATGTGCTGGTCCAAAGATGAGATGTGGGACAGAAATTGATCTGTAGCAACCAAGTTGAAAGGCAATGATGTAAATTAGCCCTCAACAATTCTCACTCCACAACAATTTTACCATCAGATTTGAGGAGTTCTTAGCAAAGTTAACATGAGGAGAAATCCTGCAAAGGAATTGGAAGCCAGGGCACAATGATGAGTGCAATTATTAAATAGTACCATTAATACACATTAGCTTCCTCCTATTACAGATAGCCAGCCAGCACTGTTCCAAGTGCTGTACACATAGCATTATGTGTGTATACACACACACACACACACACACACACACACACACACACACATCTATACATCCCTAATTTACAGGGTAGGCATTATATGCATTAGCTTAGGCTGCCATAACAAAATACATAAAATGGCTTGAAAACAGGAATTTCTCAAAGTTCTGGAGAAGAATGAGATCAAGGTGCCAGCCATTTAGACTGATGAGGGCTCTCTTCCTGGTTCGCAGATGACCACCTTCTTGCTATGTCCTCACGTGGTGGAGAAAGAGAGGATGTGAACTCTCTGGTCTCTTCTCATAAGAAGACTAATCCCATCATGAGGTGCCACCCTCATGACTTCACCAAAGCCTAATTATCTCCCCCTAACCCCAACTCCAAATACTGTCACATTGGAGTTAAGACTTCAACATATGAATTTGGGGGGGGGCGGGATACAAGTAAGACCATAGCATCCACATTACAAATAAATGATGTTTTGAGAGGTTATGGAGTTTATAATGGATCATTCAGTCAACAATCAGCACTTAAGCTTGAATCCAGGGCTGTCTGATTCTGGAGAATAATATCTACTATTTATTGACCATCCATTAAGGTCTGGGTGAATTTACACAATATCTCTAATCTTCACAGAAAATCTTGCAAGTCAGTATTCTTCCCATTTACAAATACGGAAACTCTGGCCTAACTCAGGAACCATCTGAACCTAATTTATTGCACATAATGTATCCTGGTGCTTCTAAAAGTATGGTCCTCAGACCAGCATCATTGCCATATTTACATGGAAACAAAATAGAAATGCAACTTCTTGGGCCAAACAACAAACCTACTGAATCAGAAGCTCTTGGAATGGTGTCTACAATTTGTGTTTCAACATGCCTTCTAGGTGATTCTGGGTCATGTTAAGGTTTGAGATCAATTTGTTCCATAAATTTATTAGAATAATTAATATATTCAAAAGTCAATAATAACTGGTATATCTGAGATTCAAATACAGGTCTACTTGGTGTCAAAGCCTTTTTCTAAATGATACTGCCCCATCTCAACCTTATCAAAGGAAGATCTTGAAGACTGAACATTTTAAATGAAGTGTGACTGCAGAGCATAATTCTGAATTCTGCTTTGCCACTATAATCCTAGTCAGCTCTCCTACCTACAGTAATATGATATAGGGAAATGTCGGAAGGACAGTTCCTGAGAATTGACAATGATGCATTCCACTGATAAAAAAAACACCTTGTGATATAAACTAGGAAACCAAGCTTTGTGAAATTTTAATTTGGGCCTGACAATTTTGTCTCTCATTTAGTGAAAATGAGAAATAAGCTAGTATAGGAAACAGTACAGAACAAAGTTTCTTTTTTTAAAAAGTGAAGCTCATACCCTTTTGATTTATTTTTTTAAAATCATGCTTAATTCATCTGATCAACCACTGCTTCATCTCCATGAAGTTGCTGTATAGTTACACCATTTTTCCTTCTGAGGAACAAGACCATATTGAAAGTCTGGATAGTTTACAGAAAGAGATAGAAGTCTGACTATAATGGAAATGGCTAATTGTCAGAGAGAGGTGAATAAAGGAGCTTGATGTCATGTCAAGGCCTTTTAAAATCATTTGAAAGGCCAAAGCATTTTGATAGAGGTTATTGCCAATGCAATTATGATCACCTACACATGTGATCAGTATCACCTCTAAAGCATTTGATTAAAAATATTAATGAGCATTGCTAGTCCTGCTGTGTTTTACATGTAGTAAAGCTCCTTTAATCATCACAAACATGTGAGGTCAGTTCTAGGATTATTCCCATTTCACAGATGAGGGAATTGAGACATAGATAGGTTTAGTAACTTGCCAGATTAAGCCTATTAAAGAACATTTGCTGGACATTCGTTCAGACACGGATGCTTGACTCTGGATGGATGGGCTCAGTGTTGCTCTGCATCTGGATTCGTTCCAAAGGCCCATCTGTGAGGCTGCCTGACGCCTGGGGTGGGACGGTGCAGCCTTCATAGCATTGGCACTCCATCTGGATAGAGTGAAGAAGAGCAGCAGTGTGATGCTGCAGCAGATCTGACAGTCCCCTCGCTCTAGTGAGAGACCAAAGTGATAAAGGGACAGACTGGGAACTATAATTCTATTGGCCTATTTGTTTTCCACCTGATTCTTTTTTTTTTTTTTTAATGTTTATTTTTGAGAGAGAGAGACAGAGCATGAGTGGGGAGGAGCAGAGGGAGAGAGAGACACAGAATCCGAAGCAGGCTCCAGGCTCCGAGCTGTCAGCACAGAGCCCCACACAGGGCTCGAACCCACAAACCATGAGATCATGACCTGAGCTGAAGTCGGACGCTTAACTGACTAAACCACTCAGGCGCCCCTGTTTTCCACTTGATTCTTGAAAATAAACCTAGTAATCATTTAGTTTGTGGTTTTCATAACTTCACTGACTCCTAACACATTTGAGTCAATGAGGCGAGGATTAGCATGATCTGTGGACGTTCAAACTTCTCATATATGGAAGAGGAATTGAAATCCTTTAAAAACATATCACCAGCCAGCAGAAAGACGTCCGTGTTTTTCTGCTTCAGAGTTGTAAATGGATGTGACTTAAGCCCTAATTGGGAAAGACTGTGTGATTTATAATAGCAGATATTCTTTTAAGTAAACTTCCCATACTCTTTTATTCCATCTACCAAAAACAAAAGCTGTTTTCTGCAGAGCATGTGGAGGTGAAAAGGGCTTTCCAAAGAAATTGTTGTGTGTGATTTTTTATTCTGTCCTGGTTTGGGAAGTTCATCTGAGCCTAAGATCATCGTGTGCAGCTGACAGGAAGTTTGCTTGATGGCTTTTGCCTTTCACACCCCTGCTCCCTTTATCTAAACAGACAGATTTCCCACTTTCATACTTCTTCCCCCCTTCTTCCTTCCGTTCACGCATACCTTCACTCTGCCCATCCACTCTGATTCTACTCACTGACACCAGAAGGAACCCTCTGGAAAGGGAGGTAAAGGTTCTATAACATCCAGGGGAGGCTTTTAGTGCAGTAATTAATTAATCAATTGTCACTGCAGGCTATGTCCAGACTTCCCAAATTGTGTAGGTTGAGAGCCTCCTATTTTGAGCCCCTCTTTTGCTCCTTTGTAAGCATTTGAGCTCATTCAATGTGCTGGGAGCTCCAGAAAGAGCCAAGACCTATTCCTTGCCCTTAATGAGCTCATGCTTGCCTGGGTAGAGGTGAGTGGGTTTATGGGTAACAAAGCTCTCCCTAGTTTATCTGAACCCAAATAGATTCATTTACAGGGCAATTTCTCTTAAAACCCTATATGAAGAAGGTCCTATCAGGCATCAAATTCACAAATCTCCTGGGTCGAGAATGGTAAGATTTCTGGTGTAAAATGATGAGTTTGGGAATCAGACCCATTTAAGTCCAAATCCCAACTCTGCCTTGGACAAGGTACTGGGTCTCACAGCGTCTCAGTTCTCTGTACTATAAAATGGGAATGAAACTGGCCTCAAGAGTCTGCATGAGGATTAAGTGAGAAAATGTCATACAAAGCACCTGGCATAATTCCTAGCACACAATAAAGGTTTGTTTCCCTTTTCTTTTTCCTCCCTTCTTCCCAGACCTCACAGGAAGAGGGGTGTGGCCTCTTTAATGAGAGGACATGAAAGAGGCTTTAATAATATCAAACACTTCTATATCACCTGCTACGTCCCAGGCACCATTCTAAACTCCTTACATATTTTAACTTCCCCCCAAAATGCTATGAGATAAGCACTATTATTATCATCTCCACTTCATAAGTGAGGAAACCAAGGCACAGAGATGCCAAGTAACTTGCCAAGGTCACACACACTGTGATTCATACCCAAGTTATCTAGCTCTTAACCATCATGCTATCAGGAGGCAGATCATGAGAAAAAAGCTAACTGCGGCTGGAATCTGAGTACACAAACCAGCAGTCCTCAGATAATGGGCTCTATTTGTTTGGCAGTGTTTTAAAAATCAAGAGAGTCCACATTAGAGCCTATATTTCTGACTTCTCGCAAAAAAAGTTGGAAGATCTGGCAATATGCAGCCATCCTTGTGGCAATAAGCCACTGACTGGTGACTACTCTCTGGACTAAACACATGTTCTCTAGCTCAGCACAGTTACCAGTGTTCACAGTTTTATTAGGTAGGCCCAGCTTCACTTCTGACCTGCACATGCATTTGAGCTTGTGATCCAGAATTAGGCAATGCACTAAACATATTCTCGTCCATAAAGATACAAGAACTATGTTCAATAATGTACACCCAATGGTCAAAATATTTGAATGACATGAAAGCACAAATGAATGCAGAAAAGAAGTCTGAGTAAAAAGCAATCAACAATCAGGTTCAAATCACAACCACTTATTTAAGTTTGGATTAGCCTTTGAGCCATATGTGCAAGACTGTACACATTTCCACACCTAAACCAAAAGCAAAAAATGCAGGTTTTCTTTTAGGCCATAGGGCTAAGAACCATTTGCCTTCAATGTTAAAAACACCCTTCTTTGTTTGGCATATCTGGACAAGGTAGCTTAAATTGTCATGTACTACTTAATTCAAACAATAACTTCTAAATCATTTTCTTCTTTTAGCTCTTTGGGCCTTGGTGATTGGCACGATCTTGGAGAACAGACAGATATATAGCAAAACTTTCCTAGAAACCTGGAAAATGTGGGGAGGAAAAGGCATGGAACCTTCTCTGCATAAGCATATGAGAGAAAAGGAATCACTTCAATTTACAAGGAAAGAAACTGAGACTAAAGAGCTATCCAAGACCATACAGCCAGCTGACCCAGCATATTCTGAGCTGAGTCTATGTTCTTTCTAAGACTTAATATTACCTTTTTCAGAGTCTATCAACCTAAAAATCATGCTTAAAGAAGTGATCTATGGTATCACCATTTGTACCAAAATGATATCACACACCCTGTGTGATATCTTCCTAACAAATCTATCTTTGCCCAAGAGGGAGTTCTAATATTGCTCATCAATAACCCTGGCTTTGTAACATCTGAATTTTTTTTGTTTTACCTTCTCAGTTTTATTAAACTGAGATCAAAATAAACCTCATTTTTTTTACCAGTTTATAATCATTTTATTATGAACCTGCAGTAAGGCTTATTATTTACAAATCACTAAGTGAAATTTTTAAAAACCATTTTCTTCCTCTAATCTCTCCCATCCTGCTTTCTTAGAAGTACACAAAGCATTTCAACCACTCCCAAATTCCCTCTTGATACCCTTAATGATTCTGAAATATTTTGTTATTCCCCAAACACCACCCTAAAGACAAATCATTGGACTCCAGGCTCTTTACACTGCCAAGTTGAATAGAGTTCAAATGTTCTATCTAACTAGACTCTAACTTACAACAAAGACACATATAGTAGATGATGTGTAAGATATTCCAAAAATACCAAGGCAACAGGAAAAAAATCTCTGTCATCAAGAGGTCCTCCCAGAATTTCTTGTAATCTGAAATAATAATTTCTATCAGGACCCTGTAACCTGGTCATACCACATATGTGTATATCCTAATACACTAATAACATAAGTCAACTTTCATCCTAGTAATGTATAACTCAAGATTTCTCAATTAATATTACAAAATTTATTATTGTTTCTGTAAACATGAGAGCATGCACAAAGACTTGAGGAGGAAAAAAAAAAACAAGGAAAATAAAAATATCCTGGTAAAATAAAATTTTAAATAAAATTTTGAGTCATTTAAAATACAACATTGTTTTTTAATTAAACCATTCCACAGCATGCCATAAATGTGAAAATAGGACGCAGAAAGACGTTTTCCAAAATAATATGGGACCCACTAGAAATTTCTTTTATGTTAAAAAAAAGTGATCCATGGAAGAACAGTTTTCCAATTGACCAAAGCATAACCAGGCATCTCTTCCACTAGAAGTTTCATCAAAAGACACACTTCCCCTTACCTCAAAGTTTCGATTCCAGAACCACTTCTTGCCCAAGTTTACTGGGAGTTTTTTTAAACTTTGAGCTAATCTCACTTAGAAGATCTTTGGAGGCATGTAAAGTTTAAGGTAAATTCTCTTACTATTTTCAGAAACATATGAACAAAAAAGCAAACTATGTAAAGCTACACAAAAAATGATTGAATTTATTTTTCCAACTGTAAGCTCCTTGAAGATAAGGATTCTCCTTTTCTTCCATCACTGTTGTATTACCTGCATCTAAAATAATGCAGAGCACATAGAAGATACTTAATAAATTCAGTGCTTACATTAATAACCTGAAAAATTCTCTGCAGCCCTGCAATTTTCAAAGGTTTCATCATATAGTTTTCCATGGCTCTTCAGTTCACTAACCATAAAGCCACCTGACCTGAAAGAAACCCCAGAGACCGAACAGTAGTTTGCTCTGTTCATTAACTCACAGATTTATAGAGTTTTAGAGCTATTGGGATATTGGAACCTGCCTTTGAACTCTTTTCTTTAACATAAGAGGAAAGTGAGGTCTAAGCTCTCAGGTTAAGTGACTTAGCCTTTATTATCCAGCTGAGAGGTGCCAAAGCCCATCTTGTTATTTCCTATATCTGCCTCTTCACTTCCCAAAAAAATACTTGTAGACTTGAGGATTTCATCTTTAATACCCTTCCAGAAATCGCACATGGTTTCCCCTTAAGCCGTGGTGGAATGGGCCACAATTTTAATATAATGTACCAATTTGCTCAACTGAAAAACAGGTGTTTGACTGACTTGCAGGGTCTTGCTTTGGGGGAAAGATCTGTTGAGTCCACCTGAAAACCTTAAATGTTTTAATACTCTTACATTATTTCATGAATAGCTCAGGGGCTGGGGGTGGGGCAGATATTGTTGTTTCCTGTCCCTCATGTATTGAGACAGAAGGCAAAAACCTTCAATTTGGCCACAAGAGGGCAGCTACAACATTTCCTCCTTGATTTTTGCAGTTCTAACCCAAGGACAAACGTTATTTCAAGGGCCCAGCCTGCCATAGATCACTGATAGCAACTTTCAACCGAATCCTCAATATGTCACAAAACATTCTTTCACGGTGTTTCTTGGGACTTTTTTGTTTGGTTTTTAAACAAATTATTTTCCAACTTCTTTCCAGATCTAGAGAGCCCTCTTTTAGAACTCTGTGCCAAGATGACCGTCTACAAAGATCTTTGGAGACCAATAAATCGTTAGGCTAATTTGGAAACCCACAGAAGAGGTTTTATTTTAATTATGCTTGACCCCAGATAAAAATAAAAACAATAATGATCATTTGATTCCTCTACACTTAATAAAGCTTGTCCTAAGTGCTTTACAGGATTTGCCAAGTATTTACCCCATCTCACAGCCATCATTCGTCATTCTCATTTTTGTGATATCCTGAAATCTTTCAAGTCAAAATTTATTGTGGAATTTTATCACTTTTAAACAGTGGGAGGTCTGCAAACAAAAATCAGAGATTAGTGATAGCTAAATTCCATATCCTTGTAGTTCTACACAAACATAAAGTCAAGTTTATTTCATTTTTAGATGAATAGAGTTGAGAATTAATTTGAAAAGTAAATGCTAGGTTACATTTTTAAATGTGTATGTGTGCATTTGTGTGTGCATGTGTGTACTCACTAATAATTACTGATAATAACTACATAGGATGTGTACTACTTTGAATTTGTACACAGGTAGGTATTTCCTTCAAGTTTTTTGAGGGGTTTTCCCTAAGCATCCTATTTTTTTTTTTAATTTTTTTTTCAACGTTTATTTATTTTTGGGACAGAGAGAGACAGAGCATGAACGGGGGAGGAGCAGAGAGAGAGGGAGACACAGAATCGGAAACAGGCTCCAGGCTCTGAGCCATCAGCCTAGAGCCCGACGCGGGGCTCGAACTCACGGACCGCGAGATCGTGACCTGGCTGAAGTCGGACGCTTAACCGACTGCGCCACCCAGGCGCCCCCTAAGCATCCTATTTTAAATTGCAGTCCCTCCCAATTCCCACATATTCTATCCCCATTCCCTGCTGTATTTTTCTCTATGACATTTATCAATATCTGTCATACTTTTTATTTTACTTGGTTTCTGTAAGTCTCCTCTTCCAACGCCCTCTCCCCAACTGGAGCAAAAGCCCTATGACAAAGGAAATTTTGTCTCTTTTGTCTATTGCCATGTTCTCAAAGCTTGAACAGTGCTTAGAACATCATAAGTACTCAGTAATTCAGCAGATTGGTAAAATCACACACACACAAAAATGGGAACATGTTACTACAAACTGGCATTTAAAAATCTTCAGTAGTGCCTAATTTGTACTACATTTAAATAGACCGCCTTTAAATAGATAATAACCCACTTAATCAGAATTGAAGCTTATTTCTTAAGCAGGTATCTTAAACAATACTTAGGTTCACAATTATTGCTGAGAGTACCCTCTTGTCCCAGAAGTCAATTAAACCAGGACTGAATTCTCAGTGAACTTGATCCTTTAAGAGATATCACAGCATCACTTGAGCAAAGCAGCGGCATAAGGAAAAGAGCAATAAGGGGTTCATAGTTCTAGTTCTGCCCTGGCCATTAGTTAAACAGGAGTAAGGCAGTTCATTTAAACTGTTAGTGCCTTAACATATCCATCCAAGAAAATGGGTATAACACCATCCCAGTCTATATCAAAGAATTTTGGAGTCTCATGAAATAGTGAAATGTGAAAGTATTTTGGTAAGTATGGAGTATTTTTCAAGTGCAAGATGATCTTAAAATCAGTGTTTCTTGCTCTCTGCTATGTAATGCCAACATTTGGTGTGGTCAAAGAATTATATATGATGGTTTAATAGACAGTTATAGGCTAGACGCAGTTCTCTCAGTCAAGAGACATTTGTCAGGCCCTCCTTGGTACCCAGCCCCCAGACCTTCTTCTTGCCACAGCTGGGCATATTTGGCCCTGGCCTCTCTACCCCATCCTGTCTCCAGGATACATTCTGATGGAAACAGAAGGCATTTAAGGGAGCTCTGGCCCCATAACAAGGAATTCACACATGTCACAGTATTCAGTCCAGCCCTGATCATGTGCCCCGATGCTGGTAACTAGGTATCTTCCTTCTTTTCCCAAGACAACCAGATCAGGAATTCACCTCCTCTTGGAAGTATTTTCAAGAGGCATTTGTCTTAATCCATTCAGGCTGCTATAACAAAATCTTTTAGACCAGGTGGCTTATAAACAACAGAAATTAATTCTTCATAGTTCAAGATCAACGTGCTGGCAGGTTTAGTGTCTGGTGACAATGTACTTCCTGGTTCATAGCTGTCTTTTCATTATGTCTTCACATGGGGTGTGTCTCAGAAGGATGCAAATCCCATTCATGAGGACTCCACCCTCATGACATAAGCACCGCCCAAAGGACTCCCACCTCCAAATACTGCCACAATGGGGAGTGGGTTTCAACATTTAATTTGGGAAGACACAAATATTCAATAAATATTGCTGAATGAATGATAAAAGGCTTTATGCCAGTGTTCCCCTAGGTTTAGAGCTCTGCCAGGCACTTGCCAATATTCCCCTCATATACAACACCTCTTACCTGCTGTCAGATTCTCTGATGCTGGCTGACCAATTAGCACTCAACACTAATGAGGTTCACTTCTTCCTCAACTCCTACCACTTTATTTAACCACCTTTGGGATTTGTCACTGATTCCAGTCGACTCTATAAAGTCAACTGCTTGCCTTGTATGTTCTTGGCTGCCATACCCAGGGGACACCATGTTCTATTGCCACCCTGTACTCCCTCAGGACATCTATAGTGGTTCATGTCATCAGGGCCTGCCTAGCTTGGTTCCTGATGCAGCTCATGGCTTACCCCAGACTGAATGACCCTCACTACAGTTAACTGAAAGGATGCTATTTAGTCATGCCTATCATGGGTAGAGCCCTGGGAGTATACAAACAGGGCAAGCAATGCCCAACCTTGAAAAATGCTATGTTCCAAAAGTTTGTTTGTAAATAGTTTCTCTAGCACTTGAGAATGCATTTTCCGAGTCTTCATAAACAATTCACTTATTTTAATAGTCATTCCTTCAAAAATATTCATTATCTCCCTACTTTGCACTAGTCACTGCTCTTGGCACAGGGAGACAAAAAGAAATGAGACTCAGTCCCCCATTTCCAGAAGTTCACAAAATAACAAAGGAGACAGTGGTAGAGGTAAATAATATATATGCAGTGCAGCATGTGTAAAAATAGAGGAATGTCCACAGCACAGCAAGGACAAGAAAGAGAAGGCGATCCCTCTGCATGGGCAGATCAACAAGGTTCCACAAAGAGACATTCCTGATGAGGCCTGAAGAATGAGGAAATGTGCACCGGGCAGATGAGTGGAGAAGGGTGTTCCTGGTATGTGGTTGTCAGGCTGCCAGGCCAACACCCAAGTGTCAATTTAACCCCTAATGTAGCTCTGCCAATGCCACAGCACTGTCAGAGACAGAAAGGGAACAGGTTTTTGTAAGATGGTCTAGGAAAATGTGTTTCTGTTGGGAGATTAGTTCTAAAACCTTCAATAAGACAAAATTGGTCCTGGGCTCATACCAACACACACACACACACACACACACACACACACACACACACCATCACCACCACCACCACTCATCATGTGGGACAAGAAAGAAAAGCAATTCAGTGACAGAAACAGTAATTCTTGCACTTTTACTTTCTTGCAAAACACGAGCTGAGTGCAAGGTCATGAGTAAAGCTTGTTAGAGACTACACATAATACACAGGTTCGTAGCCCCAGGAGTTTAAGAACTAGCTGTATAGGCAAGATTCGTGCATGTAAAGTAACTAAGAGCCCAAGGCAGTAGCTGCCAAAAGAATGACGCATGCTATAAGCACCGTACTTCTAGCCATCACTGCTTTCTTCGGAGAATAATTCAGTTTAGTTCAACAAGTGTTTTATATTAAATGCCCACTACAGGTCTGTTGATGATGTAAGGCTGCATTCTGAATTTCACAAGCAGCATCCACCAGGTACTGTAAATGCAAATAAGTTTTCCTCCCAAAGGTATTGGGTTAAATCAACTCTGGAAAGACTCTGGGGGGGGGGGCGCTAATTAATAGGAATTCTGTTTTACTCAATACGGGAAACCCATCAACACTGAGTAGGTATGAGAAAAAATTTCCCACCAGCCGGAGCTGTCCAAATTAGAATGAACCGCCTTGGGAGGTAATAAGTTTCCCGTCAGGCTAGATAATTAGTTGGCTGTAATTTGTAGAGGTGACTCAGGCATTCGATGACCACTAGGCTCCCTTCCAATCCTGTGATTGTGTGAACTTTTGCAGCTCCTATTTGATAGCACAATAGACGAGTCTGGGAACCCACACCACACAACAGCCACAATGTTGAAGATTAGCCATGGGTTAGGCTCATTCAGGGCACCAGAGCCCAGAGTGAATAGTGATAAGGAAACAGAGAAAATGGGAACGTGTAACTTTTACCAAGAGCCTAACCAAACTCCTGAGGTCAGAGTGTCTGGGAGAGCCTCAGAACACCAAAACTCATTAGTACTGAAAGGAGATAATGGCTATTGGACAAGGAGCACCCCAAGACAAAGTATGAAAAATATAGCCCATTGGAGAATACACGTAGGACTCTAGAGTATTTTGAAAGTATCATCTGATGCAGGCTTTCCTGGTCACCACACAGAGGGGCCTTCCTGGACATTAAGGCATCAAAATTCTTGGGAACATTTAAGCAGAGGTGTTGCTAGAGATGTGCCCAGGAAGAGAGTATCTCCAAAGTGACACAGCAGGGGGTGGACAAAGCAAAGTTATACAGGCCTCCTGGCTGAAATATGTAGGCACAGGATGGTGAGTGTAAAAAGAGAGGCAACAGTTTGAAGGTCCTAGAAACCAGGAACTAGCTGTTTAAAATCCTGATGTCACTTGACACATCAGGACAAATTGCAAAGAGTGTAATTCACTGAACTCCAGGTTTCCTGTATCTAAACAAGGTAATTGCATTGATGTGGGCATGATAGGAAACACAGTATGGAGTAAGAAAGTACCCTATTTAACTAATTCTAGGCTCTGTGACTGAGGCAGTTTCATTCCTATGAGCTTCAGAAAAGAGGACAGTGAAAGAGAAGACTTCCATGAAGTCCCTTCCAGCTCTAAAATCTGTAATCCCAATGCGCAAAGGAGAACATCTTATAGCTGAAGAAAACAGAAAACAGGTCATCACAAAATATGCCGGAAGAAACTAAATAAAGCAAAAACCGTGATTCCTGAATTTTGATCTGTGACCTCTTTTTTTTTTTTTTCCCCCCTTTTGGGATTAAATTGTGGTTTAAACAGTTAAGCCAAATGAATGGAAGTGAAATCAACATACCACACACCAGCAGCATTCTTTTTTTTTTTTTTTTTTCGGGGAAGGAAAACATGTATGTGCTATTTGATTGTGTAGGAAAGATCAATCTACAAAGCTTCCAGAGACAAAGTTCCACCAAATCAATAAGGGTTCTGCCCAGTGCCCAGGGAAACCCACCAAGAGAAGCCAAATTATTTCTTTTTTTAAAAAAGGCTATCAACTTAACATTACAAATCATTTGCTATTCCCAAGAGAATCGCCTGGTATTGCAAAACTTGATAATTACTGATTCATGACTGATTTAGGAAAAACATGGGCTTAAGTAATCAGGCCAGAGCCCTGCTGCTGACCGCAAAGCTGGCAGGAAACCTATCCTTTCTTTCATCATTCCTTTTATGAATGTTTAACATTCTACAAAATTTAGCTTTCAACATATTAATAGTGGTTTGGTTTCCCCAAAAGACTACAGAACATACAGTTGCATGTTATCAAGCACCTATATGTTCTCTTTTATTCACGTATCACAAACCAGAAACTCAGGAAGCTATGAAAAAAGTGATTTCAGAAATCAGACTTCGTAAGACATGAGTTGTTTTCTGTAATGTATCAGATCTTAGACTCTTTGAAAGAATTCTGCAAACACATAAACATCCCTTCCATGAACTGACACTATGATCTATATAAGCTAGCAAGAATTTAATTAATGTTTTGAGCTGACCTTACACACCACAAGCGACACACGCCTACGTTCAGGTAATATATGTTTCTCTCAAAAAGTTTTGCTGAAGAATCACTTCATTTGGTGAGCAGATAACAAGCACATGATAAAATGTTCATCTGCACATGCCTGTGGGAAGACGATTTCTGTGAGGATATGTGAACCCCATATCTGCAGAGAGAAAGCTATTCCCTCTCTGTTGGAACTGCTTTTCTGCTTAAAATTAAGAAATTAAGAATATTTTCTTTTCTGCAGAGGAATTACAGAGAAATCCAAGCCAAAATACTGTCCCACAGATTCAAACAGACTGCCTCTAAAACCATATCAAATTCTCTTCTCAGATCTTTCTTTTTCTGAGATTCTGCTTTCCAAGTAAACATGCTTTTGTTAGTGAAAGGCGAACCCTTGTCATCAACTTCGTTTCTACTATCAGTCCTTAAACACATGTATCACGAAAAGTATCAGAATTGTAGGTTTATTCACTGACACACACCATCAGTGTTCTCGGAGGAAAGCAGAAAATTTAAGTAAACATTTTAGCAGGGCTGTGGTAAATAGGGACTCTTATAGATTGCTCGTGTGCATGTTGGTAGAACTCTCTCACAAGCAACTTGACAAGACATATTAAGGTTTTAAATATTTATACCTTGGATCCAAAAAGTCCTTTTAGGGGAACGTATCATTTAAAAAAATCTAGACTAATGTAAAGCTTTGTGCACAAAGATACTCACTGCAGCATTATTTATAACAGAAAAACATAGAAACAACTCATGTTGAACTTAAGAAAATAGTTAAGGAAAAATTAATATAACCTCTCAACAGAATACTATGAAGCCATAAGAAATATTTGTTAACATCAGTAATGACATGAAAATGCTTATATCATATTAAATTTAAGAGCAGAAGACAAACATATATTACCAATACACATAGATAAAAAAAAAACACTTGCTTTTAACTATGCTTATAAAAACAATAAATGTAGAAAAAATGAAAAGATTGGGTAATTTTTTCTCCTTTCACCTGTTCTATATCTTCCAAATTTTCTTCAATGAGCTCCTTTAGGAAACATTTTAAATAAAATAAGAGGGACAAAACAGGCACAGATTAGAGTTAATGCTCAATATTCCTGACCAAAATTAGATTAGGCCTGAGGGAAGTCAGATGTGGAGAAGGGATTTTGGTGGTATTAATATGTATTGAATTAACTCATAATTAATTCATTCAATAAATAGTTATATAAATTGACTGTGGGAGGAAGGAAGAGAATCACAGAAGTCATAGTTAAACCAAAAGAATCATGTAGCCCACATTATGCAGCAGCAGGAAGAATGAACCCTGGGGAGACCAAGATGTAATTTAAGAACTGGAATAATATAGCAGCAGAGAATTCATAGGAAGAGAAACTTTCAACAAAGCAGAGAAGATCAGAAATGTTAACGCTGCAGAGATGCAGGGAAGTCAAGGAAAATGAGGAGGAGGGAAAAGGCACTGGATTTAACAAGTTAAAGGCTAATCAGGAAAGTAAGGAGAGAATCAAATCCCAGAGGGTGAATGGTGAGGAAATGGAGGCAGTAAGTGCAAAGAGAGATGAGAGGGGGTGGCAGACTAGACACAGGGTAAATTGTTCTGTCCTTTACAGAATAGGGAGACCAGTGTGAGTTTGGAGGCAAGAGAGGGAATGGATGACCCTGAGAGACAGAAGATTTGAGATGTGGAAATAACCCAGAACCATTCTGCTCCCTGCTCAGCCACAACAGTCAGAGGCTGACCACATACCTGCATCCAGCACAGAAGTATACTTCAGATTGGTTCTAAATACCTTTGGGACTCTATCTCGAAACCATCTCTTGACACAAATTGTCTCTTCTGATGAAACCATGCTTGCACTCATACACACCTGCACTCACATGGCTCTTCCTTCCCTCTGAGACCTTTCCTTCTCTGCCTCTGTCACAGGTCCCCAGCTATCCTCAATTGCCAGGTTCCAGAGTCCAACCCTAGTCTTTGTATTAGGAGACTAATACAAAGTTTCACAAACTAGGTGGCTTAAAATAACATAAATATACTCTCTTACAATTCTCGAGACTGGAAGTCTGAAAGCAAGGTGTCATCAGGGCCTTGCTCTCTCTGAAGCTTTTAGGGGAGGATCCTTCTTTATCCCTTCCTAGGTTCCTGGCAATCCTTGGCATCCCTTGGTTTACATAAGCATGACTCCAATCTCTATTTCTGTCTTCACATGGCCTTCTCCACCATCTCTGCTTCTGTTTTTCTTCTTAAAAGGACATGAGTCCAGGAGCCCGGGTGCCTCAGTCGGTTAAGTATCCAACTCTTGACATTGGCTCAGGTCATGATCTTGCAGTCATGAGATCAAGCCTCGCATCAGGCTTTACACTGACAGTGCAGAGCCTGCTTGGGATTCTGTCTCACCCTCTCTCTCTGCCCCTCCCCTGCACATGAATGCTCACTCTTTCCCTCTCTCTCAAAATAAATAAACTTTAAAAAAAAAAGAAGAAGAAGAAGACTAGTCATTGTATTAGGGTTCATCTTAGTCCAGTATAACTTCATCTTAACTAATGACATCATAAACGACCCTATTTACAAATAGAGCTATATTCTGAGATCCCAGGTTGACATGAATTGGGTGGGGGAGGGAATACTACTCAACTCAGTACAATTCTGAACCATTCCTCAGACAATGGCCATTCCAGTGTGGTCTCATCTACTTCCAACCCATCTAATCTCTGCTCATGACTCTGAAATCTGTATCCTCAGCTGTAATCACAACCCCACTTCCCAGGCCTGTATTTCCCATTGCCAACTGGACACAGATGAGCAATAAATCCATAGGCCCTTTACACAAAAGATGTCCACTTCCAAAAGAGAAGTGCCTCCTATGGTTTATGTTTTAATTCACGATAAATTCATCTGGTCTTCTAAGTGAAAAGCTTTAACATTATCTGCAACTTTCTCTTCTTCCTAATCTCCTCCCACCACATCAGATCAGACAATAGACATTATGGATTCCATCTCACAAACATTGTTCAAATTTGATCTCTTCTTTCCATCTCTACTACTAAGGCTTCAGTCTTACTGGGCTCTCAACCTTTCCTTAAACTACTCAGGCTACCAAATAAGTTTAACTCACTGAAATATTATAGAGCACCTACCATGTGATGGTGCTACCTACCATGTGATAGATACCAAAGGGGTTAAACACAACCTTGCCCTGTGTAGCTTTCAATCTTAGCTGGTCTCCCAGCCACAGGCTTAATGAATTTTCTTATAGGAAATAAAATCTGATGTCATGCTGTGACTTAAAACTCTCTTTTGACTCCTTTATTCTTCAAGATGAAACATAAGACCTCCCCTTATCATAAGAGATGTTTCACAATTTGCTTTCCCAGGTGCCACAACCCTCACCCCCAGCCTTTTGTCACTGCCATGGTGGCTTCTTTTCCTTTCCAGATCCATGCTTAGGAGGAGTGCTTTCTTTGATCTACTATGCGTTTCTTCCTTCTGCACCCTGAGAAGCCCCTACCTACCTCTAAAGTGCAATTCAAGGGGCACCTGGGTGGCTCTGTTGGTTAAGCATCCGACTTTGGTCAGATCATGATCTCATAATTCATGAGCTTGAGCCCTGCGTCAGGCTCTTGCTGACAGCTCAGAGCTTAGAGCCTGCTTCAGATTCTCTGTCTCCCTGTCTCACTTCCCCTCCCCCATCCGTGCTTTCTCTCTCTCTCTCTCTCTCTCTCTCTCTCTCTCTAAAAAATAAATAAATAAAAAATTAAAAAAAATTTTTCTTTAAAAATAAGGTACAATTCAAATGACTCCTCCTTTCTTACTTCCCATCAGAATCTAACAGTCCCTGTGCCCTGACAGGACTTTGTTCCAATCCTTATACAAGCACATTTACCACATTGTATTGAAATTTATCTTTTTACCTGTTTGTCTCCATCACTACACCGTGAACTCACAGAGGACTAGTACCAGAGAATACTCATTTATCTTGGTCTAAATGAATGTGGCTATGAATGCACCCTGTCCTCTGCTTATCTGAATCCTACTCAAGCTTCCAGGCTTGACTCAGTCCCAGCCCTTTCAAAGACTTTTTCAGGGCACTCACTCCAGGCAGTGAGTGTCTCCCTCTTACACCACTTACCTTCTGTATCACCAGCTTGACATTTACAACACGATGCTTTGAACTATTAAATATCTCTGTTTTCCTTCCTACTGCACTTCAAAGCTCCTTTTCTAAACTTTACTTCAATATTTACATGGTTGTAGGTATTCCTTAATATTGGCTGATTTGGTAGATCTTTTAGGGGATGGAATTTTAGAGGAAGTGAGTGGGACACAGAAGGGTAGTGGTTTTAGCTTATGGAAATATAGAGTATATTTCCTCCCACTAAACTAAACAGTTGAAAGGGAAGAAATAGAAAAATGATGAAGGAGAATACAAAAGTCCTGAGTAAGAGAGCCTCAATCTTATAAAAATAATCATGAAAAATTAATATACTAAGCTAAGTATGCCACACAAATGTTAAATGCAGCCAAGCAAAAACAAAGCAGAAATTACCATGAATGAGTAGATAAAGAGATGGCAAGAGTATGTGTAACTTATATACAATGGAACATATCATATACACATTTAACTTGTGTAAAGTTACCTCTAGAGACTTGATAGAAGAGGGTGAGGGAGAAAGAGCTATAAAGTGTGGACAATTCTGTCACCTATTCCAGTAAAGGAGCAAGCGATGCCGAACCAGTCAGATGCTCTCCCCACGCACCCCTCATTATATAAGCAGCTCATGATGCTGAGGCTGATTTTGGGGCTTTGAATACAAATTCAAGCCAGGTTCCTTAAGGATCTGTTTATACAGTAAACAAAACACTAACTGAACAGAACTTGCTAAGAGAGAGTATGTGTCGGTATCCAGTGTAGTACCTATTTATGACTATATATAGTGAAATTATGAGCGATTTAAGAGACTTTCAAAAATATGCACTTCACATAGTTTTTATATTGTGTATTGACTTTGGCACATCTCCCCCAAGTAAGATGTGACTCCATGGGCTAAGTCATATATCCTCTACTGATACTTAACCTCCATTAGAAGCACTTACAGTACATGCTGTTTACACTGTTTATTTTCACAGTTAGTCATACGCTATCTTATGCCGCTATTTAATTGCCAAATGCTCAGATGTAAATATGATCACCTCATCCAGACTGTAAGCTGTTGACAGCAACCACATCTTAAAATTTTATACCCCACAGTGTGCAAGGCACAGTACCATGGAAAAAAGTGTTTAATTATTGACAGGTCACTTTATCAACATCACTGTCTCTATAGGCAAACTCAGAGTCTAAAAGATAACTAAATGTGTGATTTTCATATTCTCTATTGTGCCTTCTAGGGTACATTTAACAGCAGTAAAAAAATTTTTTTAAAAACCTGGCAGGAGGGGAAAAGCCCTTGTTTGATCCAAAAAATTTTTTTTAATTTTTTTAATGTTAATTTATTTTTGAGAGAGAGAAGGAGACAGAGCGCAAGAAGGGGAAGGGCAGAGAGAGAGGGAGACACAGAATCCAGAGCAGGCTCCAGAATCTAAGCTGTCAGCACAGAGCCCGGTGCTGGGCTCGAACTCAGGAACTGCAAGATCATGACTTGAGCCAAAGTTGGACACTCAACCAACTGAGCCACCCAGGCACCCCCAAAATTATTCATTAAATATTAAATAATTGACTGTTATAGTCATTTGAGTAAGAATGAAGAGGTTCAGTATAAAAGGTAATAAAAAATATATTGTCATCAGCAATATTTTCTAGGGAGATAATAAAAAAAATCATTTGGGAAAGATGCCTGCCTTTATTAGTGGCCTGGGAGGGAACATCAAATCAAGCTAAGATCCACCCACTCCTTGAGAGAAAATAGAAAACAACAGAGCAAAATCTCGCAGGATTAATCAACAAAATATAGATATATGAAGAGATTAATCAGGATTTCTTCAGGTTTAACTAAATTATTATGTATCATTTCTAATTTAAAAACAACATTTTTAAAGTAAAATGAGGCTTTTGCTTCTGATTCCTGACATGCTACTTTCTTAACTCCTTTCATTTTATTAATATAACTGTGTCCACAAGGCAGCAGGGATCCGATGAAGATTGAGCAATTACTTAGTGTCATGGGATTATAAAGATAAGCTATTTGGATAATTTAAACTAAAAAAAAAAATAACTCCCCTTTATCTCCTGGGTGGTTTTGGTGACCTGGGTTATCCAGATAATTTGGCCAACCTACACTTCATATTACCATAGTAGATATTTTAAATGTGCTTCTCACACTAGAAAATTATTTCAAACTGTTTTCAACATGTTCTGTGATAAAGAGATATGAGGTTAAATATCACCCCAGTTAAAAAGTAAGTTTGCAGCTATTTTTACTGTATTGGTCAGCTAGCTCTTTTTAACTCTTGGGTCAAAGTTTTTGGACATTAAAACAAATAAATTCACTCTGTTTTTTCAAGCATAAATGATATGCAATAAACCTCAGAGAACAGAGGTTACTCATTTTGGTTATGTTTTACTTTCTTGCAAACACATACTCATGCTCAATTGAACTGACTCCAAGTGATTTTTAAGTATTGAAGGTGAACACAGCCCTCCTTTTTCAAGGATATTTTGGGCAACTGTCATGAAACAAAATGCAAATCATTAAAAAAAAAAAAACCTGATGTTAAATAAAAAAGCACTAGTTAAGAAATCACTCAAAGTTAGGCTCACATAAAAACAAACTAAAATTGATGATGGGTAAGCACCTCATAACATTCGACAGGAAAAGCATTCAGAACTCTTGACAACGGGTTCAAATTTCCTGACCTGCTGAACAACCTTCCCTTTCCACATCTTTCTTAGATTCTATCAGGTCCTGTTTTTCTCTCTATAATAAACTGCCATTTATCTAGAATGCAATCAACCAGAATGTTAAAATAAATAGGGTGATGGTCTATGCTCCCTTTTCAGTTAATTTACAGGTGTTTATTGAATGCCTATTATGTTCCTAACACTGCTTTGGATTCTATGGTATATGTAACAAATGTTGCTTAGAATTGCATAACTTCCTTTTTATAAGGAAAAAAATAACAACTAAACAAGCAACTTCTAACACATCAAAAAGTAATGTAGTCCCTAAAGCAACTTCTAGCACATCAAAAAGAATCCTAATTCAATTCCAAACTGCCTTGTTCATCTCTAACCACAGGCCAATAGCAGCCAATGCTCTGATGGTAAGTGGAAAACACTATAACATCTGGAAGCATGAAACAGAGTCCAGTCTCTTCCACGGACTTTTAGTTTCAAACATACCCCTATTATTTGACTTTCTGGGGGAAAAACGTGGCTAATAATTCATATGTTCCATTAATAAAAATAGCCTCTTCTCCTACATTATAAATAAATGAGGGATGAAGTCTCTTTGTATCCTACACAAAACCCAACATGAGATTTCAAAGGGTCAACAAATAATTGCTGAATGATTGAGAGTATGTCCATAATGCAAGTCCTCATAGAACAGCAAATTTCTAGTTTGCATGGAAATGAATCTATAGATACAGGGAAACTTGACTAGAAAGCACAATCTAATCTGTGAAAAAGAGCCTAATATTCTTCCATTGAGGTTATCCCTGCACCCCTCTCAAGTTCCAATTTCCCCTTCTAAATTAATGTGTATCTGTTTCTAATTCTCTAGTAGACCACCAATAATCACGTCACAATATAATTCAATTCATGAAATTCAATATATGCAAGATTCTGATTTCAGAAAAACAGAATCTATACATGAGGTCAGCAAAAATCTTCAGTTCCCCTGAGTTCCTTATTTTAATGTCCCATTTTATAGTATCCTGGGAATTTTTAAGGAAAAAAAGATATCTTCCACAATAGGCACTGGCAAATAAAACCAAGGAGGCAAAGTCCATTATCTTTGCAAGAGTACAAAGGAAATTAAGATACTTTAAAAAATACAAAACCATTCATTTTCATAATTGGTTTTCCATATTATGCAGCTAACAAGTACCCCTTCTCATTGGTGATAATTAATTCAGCCTTTATTATTTCATATTTTTATGTTTTGACAAATTACCTAGATTTGGGGACAACAAGTTAACTGCCTAAGAAAAAATAAAAGTAGATTTCTACTTCTTGTGTTTCATCGAGATAAATTCTAGGGGCGCCTGGTTGGCTCACTCAGTTAAGTGTCCGACTTCAGCTCAGGTCATGATCTCACGGTCCGTGAGTTTGAGCCCCGCCTCGGGCTCTGTGCTGAGGCTCAGAGCCTGTGCTCAGAGCCTGGAGTCTGCTTCAGATTCTGTGTCTCCCTCTCTCTCTGACCCTCCCCTGTTCATGCTCTGTCTCTCTCTGTCTCAAAAATAAATAAGCATTAAAAAAATTTTAAAAAAAGATAAATTCTAAATGAATTAAATATTTAAACATTTAAAACATGAAACCATGAAATTACAAAAATAAAGTATATGCACATATTTTAATATTCTTGAAATGGAGCAGGACTTCCTAAGTTTAATACCAAAACCAAAACCCATTAAAGAAAACGTTGATAGATTTGACTACATCAAATATTTAAATTTCTAGACTTACAATTCCAGCAACATGGTGTACCCCCAAGGAATGCTTCTGTACCAGAAAAATTCAGAATGAAACATTTTTAAAACCTTTTAGAACCATAGCCTCGATGGAAGAAAATAAAGGAATTCTTCAGAGGCAAAAATTATTTAATAGCTGGAATGCAAAAAGAGAGTCAAGCACTAAAGGACAGAGTTTTCTGAGGCCACTTGCTGATATTTTCTGATTTCTAGAAGTCTGAAGATTTCAAGTTTAATAAGGAAAAGGAAACAGAGTCAATTTAAGGCAAAAATTAAGAGTAAGATACTTCCACAAAGCTGAAGTCATGAAAGGAAACATTCTCAGTGAAAAAAGATAAGCTGAAAAAAACAAACAAAATAAAACAAAACAAAAATCCCTATCCTCTGCCACACAGAGGAAGGGCTCTGGATTCCGGATTCTGGAAAAGATGGTGAGAAGGCCTGAAAACTAATAGCTTCAAGTCAACTTTCCTTTTGATTTGATAACAGATTTCACATTATCTAAGTGGACTAAAAACAAAACAAAACAAAACAAAACAAAACAAAACAAAACAAAACAAATTTAAGGTAAACCAAAATAGCTCTTGATTTTGTAACACCCTAATTGGCTTACAGAAGCAAATGAAAATTGTCTCTTACAGAAGACATCATTGGCAGATGCTTACTAAAGGAACTTCTAAAGGAAGGACTCTAAGACAAAGCCCCAAAGATCTGAAATGCAGGAGGAAATACTGGGAGAAAATATAGTAAATATGTTGGCAAATTAAATAAACATTGAATGCAATGATAACAATGTCTAACTTGTGGCATTTTTAAAAAGATAAAACAAGGGCACCTAGGTGGCTCAGTCAGTTAAATGTCCAACTCTTGATTTCGCCTCAGGTCATGATCTCATGGTTCATGGCATCAAGCCCTGCCTTGGGCTCCACACTGACAGCACAGAGCCTGCTTGGGATTCTCTCTCTCTCTCTTTCTCTGCCCCTTCCCTGTTCACATTTGTGTACACTCTCTCTCTCAAAATAAACTTTAGGGGTGCCTGGGTGGCTTAGTCAGTTGAGTGTCCGACTTTGGCTCAGGTCATGATCTCACAGTTCATGGGTTCGAGCACTGCATTGGGCTCTGTGCTGACAGCTCAGAGCCTGGAGCCTGCTTCGGATTCTGTGTCTCCCTCTCCCTGCCCCTCTGCTGCTCATGCTCTCTCTCTCTCTCTCTCTCAAAAATAAATAAATATTAAAAAGAATTTTTTAAGTAAATAAACTTTTAAAAAATAAAAATAAATAAAAAGAACAAAAGTAAAAGAAAACAATAGTATAGAATATGGTTATCAAGAATATGGTTAAGGAGTTCTAAAGTCCATATAATTTTCAAGAGGATTAAGATAGTGATTATTTTTGAACATTTTTAAGTTAAATATACATACTAAAATTTTAAGATAATCACAAATTTAATAGAAAGGGTATATTTAATTAAAAACTAGAAGAAAAAGTAGAATGAAAAAAAAAAACATAATAACAAACAAGTCCCAAAGAAGGCAAAAGGGAGAAAAAAAGAACATAGAAAATGTAAGACAAAGAGAAAAGGAAAGTTAAGATGGTAGAAATGAATTCAAAATCATAATAATCACTATAAATAAACATGATTATGCTTTCTACTTCGAAGAGCAACATTGTTAGATGGAATTTAAAAAAATGATACAGTTAACCCATAAGGACTAAAAAATAGGCTGAAAGTAAAAAGATGGAAAAAAACTTAATAGGCAAATGCTAACCAGAAGAAAACCAAAAGACTAGAGATATCACTATATATAATGAAAAGAGAGACAATTGGTTTTCATCCAGGAAAAAAAAGAAAAGAAAAGAAATTGAATCAGCACCTGTATCAGTTAACTAGTGTTACAGAACTAACCACTTTAAACCCAGTGGCTTAAAACAGTGATGGTTTATCATCAGTGACAAGTCCTAATTATTTGGAATTCTATTGAAATCCATTGGGCTCAGCTCAGGTTGCTTGCTTGGAATAGCTCTCTTCCTCTTGGGACTGGTAGACAAGCCTAGACATGTTTTTCTCGTAGCAATGGAAGAAGCAGAAACACACAAGGCCTCTTAAGGCCTAGGCTTGAAGCTAATGTCTCTTCTGCTCATTCTGTTAGCCAAAACAAGCCAGAGACTGATCCCAACGCAAGAGCTGGTTAACTAACATCTAACTTTGTGGGAGGAACTTAAAGTCACAAAGAGGATAGGAGAAGAGGTGAAGAACCAGGACCATTAAAATAACCTTCTACCGCAGTGAAACCACAAGAATCAATTTCAGGGGTGCCTGGATGGCTCAGTCAGTTAAGCGTGGGACTCTTGATTTCAGCTTGGGGCAAGATCTCACAGTTTGTGTGTTCACAGCTCAGGATTCTCTGTCCCCCTCTTTCTGTACCCCTCCCTCCATCTCTCTCTCTCTCAAAATAAGTAAATAAGCATTAAAAAAATGATACCTGTGATCAGTGGAGGCAGCAAAGGGGTTGATCACAGTGCCTACCATTTGGTGACTGTTAACTGTCATCAAGTGCTATTTAAAAAAAAACAATTTCAGATGTATAAAGGAACATAAATATGAAAAACAAACTTGTTTATCTTTCAGGAAAAAAAATAAGTGAATATCTTTATGTCCTTAGAGTAGAAAAAAAATTTTAAGCAAGAAATTACAAAGCACAAATCATGAAAGCTTGATAAATTAAATTATGATGACACCAAAAGATACCATAAAAATAAGTGGAAAAAATAAGTCACAAACTGAGAGAAGGCATTTTCACAAATAAAGCTTATTTAAGATTAGTATCCAAAATATGTAAAGAACCCCTCAAAATGAAAGAAGAAAGAAAGAAAGAAAGAAAGAAAGAAAGAAAGAAAGAAGAGAAAGAAAAGAAGAAAGGAAGAAAAGGAAGCAAAAACAGACAACTCAACAGAAAAATGGTCAAAACACAAAAAAATAAAATAAAATAAATAAAAAGTGTTCCTCAGAAGAGTATCCACAAATGACCAATAAACACATGGAAAAGATGCTCACTTCACCAGTAATATTTACAAAAGTAAACCTTTTGTACATATCTCCTGGTGCTTATTTGCAAAAAGTGTATTCTCAGTATTGGAATTTTGGTTTGTAGGGTAATCATATTTTCTGCTTTAAAAAAAGCCAAATTGTCTTGCAAAGGGTTTGTACCATTTTGTACTAGCACCAGCAGTGTACAAGGTAGCATTATTATTTTATAATAACAAAATAACTAGAAAAAACAGAATTAATCAATAAATTGTGATCTGGCCACATAATGGAATGTCTTTACATGCATTAAGAAGGGTGCCTCCATGTGGGTGAGTGTCAATGGGTCATGTTTAGTTAAAAAAATAAATGGTGTCAGGGCACCTGGGTGGCTCAGTTAGTTAAGCATCTGACTCTTGGTTTTGGCTGAGATCATGATCTCACATTTTGTGGGATGGAGCCCTGCGTCAGGATCTGCACTGGCAGCATGGAGCCTGTTTGGGATTCTCTGTCTCCCTCTCTCTCTGCCCCTGCCCAACTTGTGCTGTCTCTGTCTCTCTCAGAATAAATAAATAAACTTTAAAAAATAATAAATAAATAAATAAATAAATAAATAAATAGTGTCACAAAAGAATTTATAAAGTGTGATTCTAGTTGTATATATTCAAAAATATACAAAATTAAATAATACGTTATTTAGGAATTATCCATATATGACAAAACTATAAAGAAAAGAAGTCAAAATTAAAGAAATGTGTTGCCTCTGAAAGAAGGGAAAATGTGATATGATAGTTTTGCAAATGTACTACCCTTAAACTGGGATGTGAGTACAGGGTTACTTGTTTTATTATAATTAGTGTTTCAAACACTGTATGTAGGCATGTTCTTTTGTACAAATATTTAATTTTTTAAATAAAAATTAAAGGTCTAAACTGCATATCAAAAATACTGCAAACATTGAAAGGCAAATGACAAAATTTTTTGAATCTTGTATCATATCTAATAAACAAAGAGTTATTGCATTTCTTAAATTCTATAAATAGACTTAATAGAAAAATAGGTTAAACACTGAAACAGACAATCCATTTTAAGAAATCACAACTGTACCACTAAATATATAAAAATGTATTCAGCCTCACTGAAATAGAAATTGTGTGATGTCACTTTCAATAGTAAGAGAGCCAAAGATTAAAAAGAAAGGGATAGTATGGGATAAAATATCACTTATATTCAACAGGAAGAACTATATATTGATGTAATATTTCTTGGGACTAATTTGGCAAAGATATCAATGTGTGCTTACCCTTTGACCCAGAAATGATGCTTCTAAAAATTCATCCTGGGGCACCTGGATGGCTCAGTCAGTCGAAGGTCCGACTTCAGCTCAGATCATGATCTCACAGTTTGCGAGTTCAAGCCCCACATAAGGCTTGCTGCTGTCTGCGCAGAGCCTGCTTTGGATCTGCTATCCCCCTCTCTCTGCCCTCCTCTACTTGCACTCTCTCTCTGTCAAAAATAAACATTAAAAAATAATAAAATAAACAAAAATTCATCTTAATAGTCAAATGCACAAGATACATGTATAAGGACACTCTTATACATTGGAAAACTCTTTATGACAGTATAAAGTTGGAAACAATTTAAATATCCAATTATTAGGGGTTAGCCAAATAAACCACAGGAGTCTACAACAACACCATTAAACAACTATTAGATGATAGCATTAATACCTAATCGTGGACAGGAGAATGTGTTTATAAAAATATTAGATGGGAAAAAATAGTTGTGCTCTAAGTAGGCATAGTATGACCCCATTATAGATGCATAATACATGTATGTGTATAAATGAAAAGATATTAAAAGATATAAAGCACATCAAAATGAAAATATTAACACTTGTTACCTCTGGGTGATAGGATTTGAGTGATTTTCATTTATGCCTCTTTGCCTGTCATTATTTTCTTATTTTGTACAATAATCATGTATAATGAATAACTTCAAAAGAAAAAAGCTTAAATGTGGTATTTAGAAAAATAATACAGTGGGGCACCTAGGTGGCTCAGTGGGTTAAGTGTCTGACTTCAGTTCAGGTCACGATCTCATGGTTTGCGAGTTCAAGCTCCGCATCGGGCTCTGTGCTCTCAGTTCAGAGTCTGGATCTTGCTTCAGATTCTGTGTCTCCCTCTCTTTCTGGCCCTCCCCTGCTCACACTCTGTCTCTCAAAAAATGAATAAACGTTAAAAAAAATTTTTTAGGGGCGCCTGGGTGGCGCAGCCAGTTAAGCGTCCGACTTCAGCCAGGTCACGATCTCACGGTCCGTGACTTCGAGCCCCGCGTCGGGCTCTGGGCTGATGGCTCAGAGCCTGGAGCCTGCTTCCGATTCTGTGTCTCCCTCTCTCTCTGCCCCTCCCCTGTTCATGCTCTGTCTCTCTCTGTCCCAAAAATAAATAAAAAACGTTGAAAAAAAAATTAAAAAAAAAATTTTTTTTTAGAAAAATAATATGGTGTGTAAACAGCACCAGAGATAATATTGCCACTTCTTAAAACTTCGCCTTTTTCTTTACGGTAAATCTAATGCTTTCCAAAGGGAACATGCTGAAGCTCAAGAAATACAGGGGAATCCATGAGGCACCTGGGTGGCTCAGTCAGTTAAGCTTCCAAATTCAGCTCAGGTCATGATCTCACAGTTGGTGAGTTCAAGCTCCACATGGAGCTCTGGGCTGACAGCTCAGAGCCTGGAGCCTGCTTCAGATTCTGTGTCTCCCTCTCTCTCTCTGCCCCCCACCCACTCATTCTCTGTCTCTCTCTCTCTCTCTCTCAAAAATAAATAAACATTTAAAAATTAAAAAAAAAAGAAGTACAGGGGAATCTAATACAAGACTATTCAACTAAAGAAAATAATGGAAGTCACAGGTGAAATTATTTTCAAACGCCATATTTGATGTGGACACAAATTTAATATAAAAAGAAGAAAAGAAGTCATAAAACTTAAGATCCAATATCAGGGGGAAAAATGAAAAAATCTGCAGAAATGTAACAAAGAAAAAGTTATCTAGAGTTCAATAATGGTATACATTAAATATGAGAACCCTACATCTAAAATAAAGAATTTTCTAAGGTATAAATTGTTTGTACTTTGTGCTTCCATTATGGAAATTTGATGTATCCCCTGACATTCTATAGTTAATAATGTAATGAGAAGAAAAACAAAAGGAACCAAAGAGGCCATGGGGATTTGTAATTGGACCTAGGGACTTTCACCTCTAGTTCATTGTTTGGAATTTGGCCTACATCAACAAATAACTCAGAATTACAACCTACACTTCATTCCCAGTGGTTACAAGCCCCCTTTCCTGCAGAAAATGTATTCAATCCAAAAAGCTACCTACTGAGGTAGCATTTCTACTAGGACCCTGCAAACTCTATAGAAATTAAAGATCAATCCTGATTTTTACTGATTCTCTAAATTACTGTGTATGTATAAAAGAGGTAATGAGAAAGTGAAAAATTCAGGGAAACAGGTGGCTTAAATTCCACCTAAAATCATCCAGCTCTATCTTTCACCCAAGTGTTGGTAACTTTTTGTTAAACAAACTAAACCATGCTGTAATTAGAAGACAAACTTGATCAGTCCAAAAATATCTTAAATTTCATTTCAAATTTGCTTCCCTAGCATCAAATTGCAAAGACTTCTGTTACATTTAAAGCATGATTTAAACCTCCCAATAATTACCTCCCCCAAAGTACCCTCAATTCATATATTTTATATTTTCATAGCAAAATGTCTTCCCAATGAAAAGCTTTCTATCAAATAATGAACAATTATGCCACAACTTACTAACAATTGTTCTTTATGGTTCTTTACAGTGAAGACCCAATTAGTTGTGTCTGTTTAACTCATGCTGACTTTCATTCAGAGACTAAATTTATGTGGTGAGACCAATTCTTTTCTAAAGATATGACTCTGGTGATTGAATAATGCTAAGTATACATGGCTAAGATCCCAAAATCTGACAAACTGGATTATTGCTTATAGAAATTTAAATTCCAGTTGAGACCATCTCACAGTTCCCAAGGGCTATCACATACTGTAATCATAAATGTTATTTATTCATGACTAAATAAGACAAAATTAGTAGGTAGGGGGTTAGAAGGGCAGGAGTGGGAAGTTATTGAAAGGATAAATCTGTCAGCTATTCAGGTTAAACATAACATTCAGAAGCAGCACTTTCAGCTATAAAATGATTTGGTAAATTTCTAACAGGAGATTTTTATTTTGTAATTTAACAAACATATAGAGACCCTAAAAATGTTACTAAAACTAGTAGATTCTGCCTGATCTCAGCAGCTTTTTTTTTTCTTCTAAAAACCAGATTTCAGATTTGAAACATAAAAATAAACTATGCTCAGAGTACCAGGTGCTCTTTAAAAATAAAATATTGCTGGAGTGTGGGGGGAAGTAAGGAAGGCCTTACTAGTCTGGAAAAGCCTATAATAAACAATGAAACCCTTTGCAGGCTTCTAGAAAGAATTCTGAAGATTAGGGATCAGATTTAAAACACAATTACCACAGGAGGATTCAATTAAACATACACTTGGTTCTATGGAATAACACTACTCCATTTTGGTAATATAAATGCTTTGACAGCTGGGTACAAAAATGGAATGACCTGCTCTTTAGCTGCTCATGGAAAGCTTTAGCATGGATGAGATTCTTGACTCTGGCTATGTCTACCACAAGCCCCGTGCGCACTGAGTATTTTAGTGACAAAATAAATCGTAACTGTTTGTATGACAACATGTATCTGGGTCATATAAGAAACTATTCAAGGGTATTTTTATTGAACATTTTTACTGAATGTTTCTTTTTCCCACGGCCATAGCTAATTTAGGCCCATCTCTTTCATTTTATTTTGTCAGAAGACTATATCTTTACCCCTCCTTTCTTAAAAAGTCAATTTCCTGATAGCCATTCAAATGTTAGCCATTCAAATGGTCCCAGCACCATTTGTTAATTGTTATGGACAACCAGTGGTTTTGAGTGGTTTAGTGCTCTCCTGGGGTGGAAAGTAAATAAAACACTTTAAGTAGAACAACTACCTAAAATATACCAAAGCAATAAGCCATCATTCATCAATGCTAATAATGCCATAGACAGATTCACTCTTGAAGAGACATAAGTTTAGATTCCCTTTTCCTATATGGTCATGGATGTGCCCTGACCAGCCATGGCCCCTAATAGTTTCCTTATGACAAAGGAAATTTGCCTATATATATATATATATATATATATATATATCTGGAAGAGTTAAATTTGTTGAGGTATAACACAGAAAAACCTGACCACTTGAATAGTGTGTATTGACTATTTGAACAATATATGGCTAAGTTATATGCTTTCTTAATAGGCAGATTCAGATCAGTTTCAGCTGTGTAGGCCTCAGTTTTATCTTTGTGCAATGCAAACAGAAATAGGTCCTACTTCCCAGTCTTGCTGTGTGGATTAATTTAAACCTAGTTCACAGTGAGTCCTAAAATTGTGGCCTCTTACTGGATAACAAAGCCACCCAAAGATAATATAAAATTACTTAGTTGTAGAAATGTTTTGCTTTGTTGGTTTCCAAGAATATTCTCTACTCATTGACACTTGTTTAAAATGTAAATGTGAGTGTTTATCCCTTCAGTAGCCTATTCTCCCATTTCTTGTTCAAACTAGAAGCTTTAAAAACTTACATTGGGTTTCTTTTTCTTTTTTTCTTTTTTTTTTTTTTAATGTATGGAATTTATTGTCAAATTGGTTTCCATACAACACCCAGTGCTCATCCCAAAAGGTGCCCTCCTCAATACCCATCACCTACCCTTCCCTCCCTCCCACCCCCCATCAACCCTCAGTTTGTTCTCAGTTTTTAGGAGTCTCTTATGCTTTGGCTCTCTTCCACTCTAACCTCTTTTTTTTTTTTCCTTCCCCTCCCCCATAGTCTTCTGTTAAGTTTCTCAGGATCCACATAGGAGTGAAAAAATATGGTATCTGTCTTTCTCTGTATGGCTTATTTCACTTAGCATAACACTCTCCAGTTCCATCCACGTTGCTACAAAAGGCCATATTTCATTCTTTCTCATTGCCACGTAGTACTCCATTGTGGATATAAACCACAATTTCTTTATCCATTCATCAATTGATGGACATTTAGGCTCTTTCCATAATTTGGCTATTGTTGAGAGTGCTGCTATAAACATTGGGGTACAAGTGCCCCTATGCATCAGTACTCCTGTATCCTTAGGGTAAATTCCTAGCAGTGCTACTGCTGGGCCATAGGGTAGGTCTATTTTTAATTTTTTGAGGAACCTCCACACTGTTTTCCAGAGTGGCTGCACCAGTTTGCATTCCCACCAACAGTGCAAGAGGGTTCCCGTTTCTCCACATCCTCTCCAGCATCTATAGTCTCCCGATTTATTCATTTTGGCCACTCTGACTGGCGTGAGGTGATATCTGAGTGTGGTTTTGATTTCTATTTCCCTGATGAGGAGTGACATTGAGCATCTTTTCATGTGCCTGTTGGCCATCTGGATGTCTTCTTTAGAGAAGTGTCTATTCATGTCTTCTGCCCATTTCTTCACTGGATTATTTGTTTTTCGGGTGTGGAGTTTGGTGAGCTCTTTATAGATTTTGGATACTAGCCCTTTGTCTGATATGTCATTTGCAAATATCTTTTCCCATTCCATTGGTTGCCTTTTAGTTTTGTTGATTATTTCCCTTGCTGTGCAGAAGTTTTTTATCTTCATGAGGTCCCAATAGTTCATTTTTGCTTTTAATTCCCTTGCCTTTGGGGATGTGTCAAGTAAGAAATGGCTGCAGCTGAGGTCAGAGAGGTCTTTTCCTGCTTTCTCCTCTAGTGCTTTGATGGTTTCCTGTCTCGCATTCAGGTCCCTTATCCATTTTGAGTTTATTTTTGTGAATGGTGTAAGAAAGTAGTCTAGTTTCATTCTTCTGCATGTTGCTGTCCAGTTCTCCCTGCACCATTTGTTAAAGAGACTGCCTTTTTTCCATTGGATGTTCTTTCCTGCTTTGTCAAAGATGAGTTGGCCATACGTTTGTGGGTCTAGTTCTGGGGTTTCCATTCTATTCCATTGGTCTATGTGTCTGTTTTTGTGCCAATACCATGCTGTCTTGATGATGACAGCTTTGTAGTAGAGGCTAAAGTCTGGGATTGTGATGCCTCCTGCTTTGGTCTTCTTCTTCAAAATTACTTTGGCTATTCGGGGCCTTTTGTGGTTCCATATGAATTTTAGGATTGTTTGTTCTAGCTTTGAGAAGAATGCTGGTGCAATTTTGATTGGGATTGCATTGAATGTGTAGATAGCTTTGGGCAGTATTGACATTTTAACAATATTTATTCTTCCAACCCATGAGCATGGCATGTTTTTCCATTTCTTTATATCTTCTTCAATTTCCTTCATAAGCTTTCTATAGTTTTCAGCATACAGATCTTTTACATCATTGGTTAGATTTATTCCTAGGTATTTTATGCTTCTTGGTGCAATTGTGAATGGGATCAGTTTCTTTATTTGTCTTTCTGTTGCTTCATTATAAGTGTATAAGAATGCAACTGATTTCTGTACATTGATTTTGTATCCTGCAACTTTGCTGAATTCATGTATCAGTTCTAGCAGACTTTTGGTGGAGTCTATCGGATTTTCCATGCATAATATCATGTCATCTGCAAAAAGTGAAAGCTTGACTTCATCTTTGCCAATTTGGATGCCTTTGATTTCCTTTTGTTGTCTGATTGCTGATGCTAGAACTTCCAACACTATGTTAACAACAGCGGTGAGAGTGGGCATCCCTGTCGTGTTCCTGATCTCAGGGAAAAAGCTCTCAGTTTTTCCCCGTTGAGGATGATGTTAGTTGTGGGCTTTTCATAAATGGATTTTATGATCTTAAGTATGTTCCTTCTATCCCGACTTTCTCAAGGGTTTTGTTAAGAAAGAATGCTGAATTTTGTCAAATGCTTTTTCTCCATTGATTGACAGGATCATATGGTTCTTATGTTTTCTTTTATTAATGTGATGTATCACAATGATTGATTTGTGAATGTTGAACCAGCCCTGCATCCCAGGAATGAATCCCCCTTGATCATGGTGAATAATTCTTTTTATATGCTGTTGATTCGATTTGCTAGTATCTTATTCAGAATTTTTGCATCCATATTCATCAGGGATATTGGCCTGTAGTTCTCTTTTTTTACTGAGTCTCTGTCTGGTTTAGGAATCAGAGTAATACTGGCTTCATAGAATGAGTCTGAAAGTTTTCCTTCCCTTTCTATTTTTGGAACAGCTTGAGAAAGATAGGTATTATCTCTGCTTTAAATGTCTGGTAGAACTCCCCAGGGAAGCCATCTGGTCCTGGACTCTTATTTGTTGGGAGATTTTTGATAACTGATTCAACTTCTTCACTGGTTATGGGTCTGTTCAAGCTTTCTACTTCCTCTTATTTGAGTTTTGCAAGTGTGTGGTTGTTTAAGAATTTGTCCATTTCTTCCAGGTTGTCCAGTTTGTTGGCATATAATTTTTCATAGTATTCCCTGATAATTGCTTGTATTTCTGAGGGATTTGTTGTAATAATTCCATTTTCATTCATGATTTTATCTCTTTGGGTCCTCTCCCTTTTCTTTTTGAGAAACCTGGCTAGAGGGTTATCAATTTTGTTTATGTTTTCAAAAAACCAACTCTTGGTTTCATTGATCTGCTCTACAGGTTTTTTTTAGATTCTATATTGTTTATTTCTGCTCTGATCTTTATTATTTCTCTTCTTCTGCTAGGTTTAGGGTGTCTTTGCTGCTCTGCTTCTATTTCCTTTAGGTGTGCTGTTAGATTTTGTATTGGGGATTTTTCTTATTTCTTGAGATAGGCCTGGATTGCAAAGTATTTTCCTCTCAGGACTGCCTTCGCTGCGTCCCAAAGCGTTTGGATTGTTGTATTTTCATTTTCGTTTGTTTCCATATATTTTTTAATATCTTCTCTAATTGCCTGGTTGACCCATTCATTCTTTAGTAGGGTGTTCTTTAACCTCCATGCTTTTGGAGGTTTTGCAGACTTTTTCCTGTGGTTGATTTCAAGCTTCATAGCATTGTTGTCGGAAAGTATGCATGGTATGATCTCAATCCTTGTGTACTTATGAAGGGCTATTTTGTGACCCAGTTTGTGATCTATCTTGGAGAATGTTCCATGTGCACTCGAGAAGAAAGTATATTCTGTTGCTTTGGGATGCAGAGTTCTAAATATATCTGTCAAGTCCATCTCATCCAACGTATCATTCAGGGCCCTTGTTTCTTTATTGACCATGTGTCTAGGTGATCCATCCATTGTTGTAAGTGGGGTATTAAACTCCCCTGCAATTACCACATTCTTGTCAATAAGGTTGCTTATGTTTGTAATTGTTTTATATATTTGGGGGCTCCTGTATTCGGCGCATAGACATTTATAATTGTTAGTTCTTCTTGATGGATAGACCCTGTAATTATTATATAATGCCCTTCTTCATCTCTTGTTGCAGCCTTTAATTTAAAACCTAGTTTGTCTGATATAAGTATGGCTACTCCAGCTTTCTTTTGACTTCCAGTAGCATGATAAATAGTTCTCCATCCCCTCACTTTCATTCTGAAAGTGTCTTCAGGTCTAAAATGAGTCTCTTGTAGACAGCAACTAGATGGGTCTTGTTTTTTTTATCCATTCTGATACCCTATGTCTTTTGGTTGGTGCATTTAGTCCATTTACATTCAGAGTTATTATAGAAAGATATGGGTTTAGAGTCATTGTGATGTCTGTAGGTTTCATGTTTGTAGCGATGTCTCTGGTACTGGGTTTCTTTTTCTAGAGATTATCTATTACAGAGAAATCAAAGATGACCCAGATTTTTGTTGGTTTACAATTTATATAATCTGGGGGCCCTCTTTATGAAAAAGAATATGAAATTAAAAATACAAGAGTAGGTATAAGACCCTAGAAATTAGATATACAAAATTAGGTAGGTGGCTGTGCAAGTGAGGGGGCTCTGAAATTTCATTAACTTCATGGTAAATCCACTCTTGATAGTAGTTTTAACAACAGAAGTATCATCTTTTGGCTTAATTTTTAATGCTGATAGCCTGAAAAAAATTTTTATTGGAAGGTAGGCAGCATGGTACTTAGCAGGACAGGTGGACTGCTTTGTATGATATTTTGAATAGAGTATTCTTATAAAAAATAATATTACATGTAGAAAATAGCCCAGGAAGTTCTATAACCAGTGTTTTTATAATGTCAAGAATTATTGTATGAAATGAAAAATTTACTTCCAAAAATTAAATTCTTGTTAACTGCTTTATTTATAGCAGTAACTACTTTAACATTTCTGAGATTCTATTAGTTTTATATGTACAACATAATGGTTCGATATTTGTATATATTGCTAAAGGATAACCACAATAAGTCTATCCATCACCATTTTAGACTTATGAAAATTTTAGTTACAAATTTTTTTTCTTGTAATGAGAACTTTTAAGATCTATCCTCTTAGCAACTTTAAAATATGCAGTATAGTACTATTAACTATAGTCAACATGCTGTACATTATGTCCTCATGTCTTATTTATTTTAACTGGATGTTTGAACCTTTTGACTACCTTCACTCATTGTACTCACCTCCCACCCCCTGCCTCTGAAAACTACCAATCTTTTCCCTGTTTCCATAAGCTCAGTTTTTTTAAATTAGATTCCACACACAATATAATCTACTTTAAGTTCTCTCAATTAGTCACAATGAAATGAAACTTTGTAGAAACTTCTCAGATCTCATATGTACCATAATTCTTTTTAATGTTTATTTATTTTTGACAGAGAGAGAGAGAGAGAGAGAGAAAGAGACAGAGCATGAGTGGGGGAGAGGCAGAGAGAGACACAGAATCCGCAGCAGGCTCCAGGCTCTGAGCTGTCATCACAGAGCCAGATGCAGGGCTCAAACTCACAGACCAAGAGATCATGACCTGAGCCAAAGTCAGACGCTCAACCGACTGAGCCACCCAGGTGTCCCTCATATGCACCATAATTCTTAAGTAGAAGGCATTAACCTTGATCATGAAGACTTCTTTTTGGTGGAAACATTTTTATCACCTAACATTATTTTCTTCATGGTACTCTTGAAAAATAAAATTAACACATATCAAGAGAGATATATAATAGTAATACTATCCTCTCTTATTATAGCCAACCTAAAGTTCCATACTAACTCCATACATTTAATGACTTACAAAGTTTAACTATTTCATAAATTGAATTAACTTCTTGACAGCAACTACCGACTCTATAGCATCATTTTTTATCCATTCTTCAACCTGCTACATTCTGCTTTCCACTCCCACCCCTCCCATTAATTGCTCTCTTCAAGGTCAAATATAACCTCTATTTCTAAATCCAGTTAACATTTACCAATTCAAGACAAATATACTTGAAACCCACTTACATAGGACCATGTAGTCCAGATTGCCTAGCCTGACAAAAAAGGACTCATAATCTAGCCCTAATTTATCTCTCCAGCCCCAACTCCCCTATTTGTTCTCTCTACCCCGGTTATAATTTACTGCTTACTGCTTCTCTGGAGGCTCTCTGAGTCTTTGTCAAGGGCTGTTTCCTCCCTTGCCCTGGCTAACCCAATTTATTCTCCAGAACTCCCCTTAGATGTCTCTCCTTCCAAAGAAAAGCTTTCCATGACCTCCCAAGGAGGGATTAGTTGCCTCTTCCTTGACCTCTCTGTGCTGCTCTAACACATTGTGTTATAATTGCCTGCTTAGGTGTTTCACACACCTCCAGACTATAATATCCTTAGAGGTATGGTGGTAAACCCATGCTTAGGACATAGTACTGGGTACTTTGTACATAGTCTGTTGATCAGGTTTAAATACATGACTAGGAGTTTCCTCACATAAACATTATTTCCACAGATCAGAAGCTAGTCAAACTTAAAGCATTACCACTTATAAATAACGGAAATACACATTCATTTCCATTTGGAAAGGAGTTTTGAGTTTGGGTGCTTTAAAATCTCACTGTTGTCCAAACAAAATAGGAAATTGAAAAAAAAAAAAAAGGACATAAACCTTCACTTCTACAAATTTGCACTTTAAGAAAACTGGTTGGATGGACTAAGACATATTAAATTTACTCTACTGTATTTCTAAGGTCTGTCAAACAAGCAGTCTCTTCAGGTTTTTCAATATTTAAAAAAATAGTAGCAGGGGCACCTGGGTGACTCAGTCAGTTAAGTGTCCAACTTCGGCTCAGGTCATGATCTCATAGTTCGTGGGTTCGAGCCCCGCATAGGGCTCTGTGCTGACAGCTCAGAGCCTGGAGCCTGCTTTGGATTCTGTGTCCCTCTCTCTCTCTGCCCCTTCCCCTACTTGTGCTGTCTCTCTCTCTCTCTCTCTCAAAAATAAATAAACGTTAAAAAATTGTTTTAAATAGTAGCAAAACAGAGTTGAAAAGGAAACTGATAAACATTTGTTGAAGCCAATCACTCTTTAGCAGAAGGTGGAAACAAGGAAGCCATATTCTTGATAATATCCTCATAATGTTCTGTGAGATTCTTCAACCAAGTTACAGCTTCCAGGAAAAAACTAACTATTCATTCAATAATTCATCCAAAACATTTTTGTTGAGAACCTATTCCATGGCAAGCATTGACACAGAATCAGACAGACAGAAACAGCCTCCGCCCTGTAGCACTTAGATTCAGTTGTACTCTATGTTTGACAGCAGCTTTTTACTGAAAAAAAAAAAATCTGAATCTCTTAAGTCTTAGCCCCAATGCATTTATAATTTTACTTTGTTATTATAAACTACTTCTCAGACCTGGATAACTACCTTATAAACATGTATTGTGTCTCAAAAAATATCTTTGATTCTTTAAGAAAGGATTAAGCATTATCTGTCTCCCCTCATCCAAATTAGAATGGGCCACAGTCTGGACTTTCTTTTTTGTATCCCTGAAACCAAGCCCAGGTCCTGGAGTATAGCAACCATTCAAAAAGCCCTTAAGAATGAATGAAGAGATGAATATTATATAGAATAAGAATCAAGAAAACAGAAATCCCAGACCCAGCTCTGCTGTTAAATGTGTGTGTGTGAGTGTGTGTGTGTGTGTACGTGTGTACGTGTAAATTTCTTCATCAATAACAGAGTAGGATTTAAGCTCTAGCTCTGAAGTATAATCATAAAGGAACAAGAATGGCATGGGAGGTCAAAGGATTAAAGATCTAGTTCCTATTTAATGTTGCAGAATTTTGATAAATATGAAAATATGAAAAACGAGAAAGGTCTAAAAAATGATTCTCAAGCTGAAATTTAGAAGACAGATGCTTTTATATAACTCTAAAATGTTTTATTTTATTTAAACTAATTCTTAACTTGCTCAACTCAAGTTTCAAAGCTCTTTATAGAAAAAGGAATAAAACTGAAAGGGACAAGGATACCCTTATTTTTTGTGACCCAGTTGTTACCTATTTCATGTCAATACAATGATGTTGGTTTAAGAAATCTGGCTTTCTTCAGCAGTTAGTAGAAAAATAAATGAAGGGCTAAAAGGTGTTGGGGAAGAAAGACATATAGCAGATAATATGCGGAAGAGAAGAACAGTAATAGCAATTAGGCATACCAGTAAGAGCCAGCATGTAGCAAGAATAGCAAAACTTGTCAAGAAAAATCCAAAAGGAATTCTAGAATTAGCAAATGTTCAAAGGTTCTTCACTCTGTGCTGGAAGCTCAAAATCCTTTTTATCTTCATTATCTTCTGTCAACCTACAGATCACCTTTGCAGACTGAAGTGTAATTTGATATAGAGATACATATGTCATGTTCTCCACTGAAATCCAGACATATGAGTTTGTCTGGTAAACTGGTGGAGTGGGCCTGCTGGAAGATGATTTGCACTGGGAGACTGAGGAGTCTTCTGGAGAAAACCCAGTTTGACTCAATAGCAAAGACACAGTTGCTGGGGAGGAAGACAGGAGGGTAGCAGCATGTCTTGAGTATCATGTCATTACTGAGATTTGTCCCATTGGCCAAAGCCTCCCACATTGATTCCTAGACTCAAGAAACTGTTTCTGCTATTGAGTGTATATATATTGATGTCCAATGAAATGCCACTTTGGTACCCATGTGATAAAATGTAGCTTAAGAGGAAGTAAAAGACATTTCCCTTATTTACCATGGGTCCAAGGCAGTGTCAGAGCATTGGAGGTCCCAGAAAACAGTTCACTTTGGAAACCTTAAAGGCTCCAATCCAAACATGGGAGCTTCAGTGCCCAGTATAATGCCTTAGACTACATCCCCAGGAGAGCTACTCCTGCAAAATGGCAGGCTCAGCAGCCCTTAGCTCTCAGCAGAAGTGAGAAGGACACATTCATGAGCCCATGTGGGACCACCACTCCCAGGCCTGACCTGCCCAGAAGAAAAGACTTTAGAACTAAAGGTCCTGCAGTAACAAACAGATACAAAGGCCAGAAAACAACTTATTATTCTCAGTGCAGGCCGCTGTGGTTTGCAGTAACCTCAGTAGCAAAGAAACTAGGGAGATCAGCCCTGCCCTCTAGCAAAGAGACCTAGACTAATTCTGCTCACTGGGATCATTTAATGTCTCTGGGCCTCCATTTCTTCATTTTTATTTAATAAGCATATATGGAGTACCAACTGGAGCCACACTGCCGAGTGCTGAGAATATCAAAATTAAAACAACCTGACCCTTCAAGGAGATTTTATTCCCACAGGGGACACAGACACGCAGACATACATGCACAGGGCAATCATAGACTGTAGGTCAGTATAATGAAAAGGGAAATACACGTGGTGCTGTTGTAGTGTAGACAAGTAAGTATTTAACCCACTCTGTGTCATAAAATGGAAGGGAAATTTTCCCATGAAAGCCAGATTTTCAATCTATGAAAGTGGAGCATGATTATTATCCAGGAAATTATGGTTGTACAATTCAGTAATGACCAGAACCTAGGTCTAGAGATTGCTCATAGAGAAAATAAGAGATAAGCTTTACAAAACATTACAAAATATGAAGAAATGTTCTAAATATAATGTTGAGGAGTGCCTGGGTGGCTCAGTCGGTTAAGCGTCCGACTTCTGCTCAGGTCATGATCTCATGGATCGTGAGTTGGAGCTCTGCGTCAGACTCTGTGTTGACAGCTCAGGGTCTGAAGCCTGCTTCAGATTCTGTGTTTCTCCCTCTCTCTGCCTCTCCCTCACTCACACTCTGTCTCTCTCCCTCTCAAAACTAAATAAATATTAAAACTAACGTTTTAAAAAATAAATATAATGTTGATAAAGGAAAAACAATAAACAACATTTGTACACGTGTATAATGTATAATGCTTCGAAATAACACCATTGTCTATATTTGCACATATACTTAATAAATGTGTAAAGAGAGAAATAACAGGAAGACTGAATATGTGTATATATACATGTATATAAAAACAAATATGGAAAGAAATACAACAAAATGTTAACTGGTTCTCTTTTAGATAATATTTTCTTAATTATTTAAAAATGTTTATTTAGTTTTGAGAGAGAGGGAAACAGAGCACCAGTGGGGCAGCGGCAGAGAGAGAGGGACACACAGAATCCTAAGCAGGCTTCAGGCTCTGAGCTGTCAGCACAGAGCCCAACGCAGGGTTCAAACCCATAAACCACGAGATCATGACCTGAACAGAAAACAGACATTTAAGCTACTGAGCCACCCAGGCGCCCTTCTTTTAGATAATATTTAAGTTGTTTACGGATGGATAATGTATGACATCATAGCTTCATATTTTCCTATATTTTGTAAAATGTGTACATTGAGCATATATTACTTTTATAACCAGAAAAAAAACACTATTATTTAAAACAGTCATTAGGAAGAAGAAAATTATAAAATGCTTAGAAACATAATAAATTCATTTTTAAATGTTAGCAAATCACTGAAAAAGAAGCTTCTAATCAAATTGCAATTGCTAAATTCATTGTTCTCTCCTTTCATACACTCCTGCAGAAGAAAAATGTTTATTTTTTCTAAGATATAGCTGATTCACACATTATTTTATATTTTATTTATTTTTATTTTTTAAAATGTTTATTTTGAAACATTTTATTTTTTTTATTTTTTTTATTTTTTTTCATATGAAATTTATTGTCAAATTGGTTTCCATACAACACCCAGTGCTCATCCCAAAAGGTGCCCTCCTCAATACCCATCACCCACCCTCTCCTCCCTCCCACCCCCCATCAACCCTCAGTTTGCTCT
>NW_024412441.1:5229938-5245053 GCF_014898765.1 Herpailurus yagouaroundi
AACTAAGTCTTAACAATACTCGGAGAGGGAGAAAAATAACCAGTTATTTATAGAATTCTCTAAGTATTTAAAACCAAACATCTGGAGGTTCAAGACTAAGAGTAGGTTTTATTATATGTATCTGAGTGGGATCAATTGAACCACGGGCCATTTCACACCACACACAGTGCTTAACATCATCTCTCCAAGCTAAATGTTCAATAGAAAGATGAAAAGGATGAGGACAAAGGTAACACTATGAAGTGTCTTCACTGTTCATTCCACAAACTCTATTAAGTATCTACCACATGCCAGGCTATCTTCATTTCCTCAGAAATACAAAGATAAGACAATTTGAGGTCCCAAAGATAAGATCATTTCAGGCCCCAGACAAGTGGGGCATGGGCAGTAGGTTGGGCTGGGTGCAGTGCCCCAGAAGTTTGCAGTAGGGGCAGAAATGTGGATCACTTGCCCAAGGTCTGCAGAGCATAGTGTTAAGCAGAAAGAATATAAAAGGTAATTTCTAAGAGATATACAAAAATCAAATGCAGGCTGACCAAGTGAATTGTCAGTCCTAAAGGGGTACTAGAGAGGAGGACTCCTAGTAGGAGACAATGGAACAGAAATCAAAACAGACAAGAGGGGGGCGCCTGGGTGGCGCAGTCGGTTAAGCGTCCGACTTCAGCCAGGTCACGATCTCGCGGTCCGTGAGTTCGAGCCCCGCGTCAGGCTCTGGGCTGATGGCTCAGAGCCTGGAGCCTGTTTCCGATTCTGTGTCTCCCTCTCTCTCTGCCCCTCCTCCGTTCATGCTCTGTCTCTCTCTGTCCCAAAAATAAATAAACGTTGAAAAAAAATTTTAAAAATAAAAAAATTTAAAAAAAAAAACAGACAAGAGGATTCACAAGGTAGGGACAAGTGGAGAAATTTCCTGAGGCAGAGTGCATTCTGCATAGAGAATATATTTGCAATATGGAATGGGAAAGAAGTGGACAAACATAATCCCTGCCTTCAAGATCACAGCTTGGCAGAAAAGAGAGATAACACTCATTTCATTCTCTATGTGTCAGCGCCAACCAACAGTTCTAGAAATACACCTCAGTCAAACACTCAATTTGTGTTGTATGAATGGATGATGATAATGAAGATTGTCAAACAGACAAAGGAGGCTGTACATATTTTTTAATGTTTATTTTTATTTTTGAGAGAGACAGAGACAGTGCAAGCTGGGAAGGAGCAGAGCGAGAGGGAGACAAAGAATCCGAAGCAGGCTCCAGGCTCCAAACTGTCAGCATAGAGCCCGAAGTGGGGCTTGAACCCATGAACAATGAAATCATGACCTGAGCTGAAGTTGGACACTTAACCAATGAGCCACCCAGGGGTCCCAAAGAAGGCTGTAGATAAAGAGGGCAGGGAGGTGGAATGCTCCCAAGTCGGGGAATCAAGACACCTGGTTCTAGTCTTTGGTTCTGCCACTAACTAGGGTGAACTTGGACAAGTTATTTAGGTTCCAAGTTTCATGAGGGAGTTGGAGCAGATGATTGCAAAGACCCCCTTTTCCTCTATTTCCTTTTTACCATAAAAGGAATTCATTTATCTTAAATCAGATTGTAAAGTCTTTTCTGATTTTGCCATTCTTCCAACTGAGTTGAACAAATTTGAGTGTTTTATATCTCTTGGTCCTTTTAAAAATCAACTACATTTTGAAGCATCTGCTTGAACAGTTATTTAAAACACACACACACACACACACACACACACACACTCACACACACACACTTAAATCTAAGCAATATCCTTGTGATATCTCCCTTGTGGATATGTAAACTTTCAACCTCTTACCTTAGATAGAGTTTCCACATTTGTCCTATTTAATCAACAATAAAAGTCAGATATGTCATTCCTTATATTTTTTGCATTAGCAGCATACTATAAATTCCAAGTACAAAGGTTTTTTGGGTTTGGTTTTTTTGTTTTGTTTTGTTTTTTTTGTTTTTTTTGTTTTTTTTGTTTTTTGGCCCTTCCACATTCTACAGTAAGAAAGAAAGAAGTTAATAATAGTTAACCAAAATAATTTATGCTTTAAAATTCCTCAAAGAGCAAGGAGAAAATAATAATATCCATCCCAATGTAGGCTCTGGTCTCAGCAGTTCCATTTGTATAGGATATGACATACTAAGGGGAAAAATCATAAATCAGTATTATTAATGTTATAAAAATATCATTACATTTTTCAAGTTCTAGATTTCAACAAAAACATTTCAATTTTGTTTGAACCATTGCTTCCTAAAAAGTTAATTTAAATATTTTCAAAGAGATTTTAAAACCCATTTTGTTATCTGCTGTCAGTATCAAGACAGATTAAGTCTTCACAAAAGGACAGATAAGAAGAATTTTCTATTCTAATAAAAACCCACAGAGTGAGGGAAAAAATAATGCACATAAGGTAAAATCAAGTTGGAAAGTAGAACATAGAAATTCTAAAAGCCCACAAAATATTATGTAAGGATTCCAAACTGGCGAAAGTGGGGGAGTGAGGGCCCATTTCTTTAAATTACATATTGAAATCAAATTACTAATTTTCAGGAGGTACTATTTCTAATTCCATGCCCTATATGCAATCATCTTGAAACCCCATCAGACTCGATTAGCCAAATGAAGTTTCCGGAAAAACTGTTTGAAAGAGAGGGAGGAACTTAGAGCGGAAAACAAAATAAAGTTTCACATCTGTGTCAGCATCTGAAATTGCTCTGTAAGATCTGATAACTTGTTAGAAAGCAATCTTTTTTGCAAGGCAGTGGATTTACATCATACATTTTATCTCTCCAAGGAAATTTTAATTACTGGTTCCAATCATTTCTGATTGATTTGCTTTTTATTCATCCAAGGTATCCTCTGCTCTGTGATGAAATCAAGCCTTCAATAAAATTCCAAAAATTTCAGAACAATTTACAAGCTCCAGATGACTGAAAGTTTTCTCATGTCAGTTTGGCATTCAGGAAAAGAGTTTCACCAAATGCATTCTGAAGAAGAATACATCTGGCATTCACTAAAATAAAAAACTCACCAATGACATACTTGAGGCAAATTAATGTCACATAAATACAAATTTGCCAATATTCTTCGAGGCCAGAGCTGCAATCCAACCTTAATGTATTTCAGTGAGTTCTCTTCTAAAGCGCAAGCCACCAGTCACATGGCTTAATGTTTGGGGTATTTTAGCAATCAGTTTAATAAATACATATCATCTTCTGTATACAATGGTTTGTGTATGTGTGTCTGTTGGGGGGAGGTGTATTAGAAAAGACTTCACATCTTCTGAAAGCCCACTTAAATTCATCTTTTCTCTTGACCTGATGCTGACTCCAAAAGACAAGCTAAAATCAAAGAATTTTAGAACTAAAAAGAGTATTAGAAGCTATCTCTTCCAAGGATTTGTTTCAATAATGGCAGGTATATCAGAAATCCATATGTGTATTCACCATGAGAATATTTTCACGGATAATAATGGTAAACTTAGCTATTCAAAAATATTGAATTTTTAATTTTTTTTTTCAACGTTTATTTATTTTTGGGACAGAGAGAGACAGAGCATGAACGGGGGAGGGGCAGAGAGAGAGGGAGACACAGAATTGGAAACAGGCTCCAGGCTCTGAGCCATCAGCCCAGAGCCCGACGCAGGGCTCGAACTCACGGACCGCGAGATCGTGACCTGGCTGAAGTCGGACGCTTAACCGACTGCGCCACCCAGGCGCCCCAAAAATATTGAATTTTTAAGCATCAATATGAAAGCAGCCCAAGAAAATACATAATTTAATCAACATTATTCTTGAAAGAGTATGTTACAGGGCTATCATTAGTCAGTGATCAATTTTTATCATGTCACTAAGAACCCTAGTATTTAACAAATGAACTCTTTCTATGAAAGGCGGAGGCTTTTACAGCCAATTCTGGCTCCAGTGTTGGCTTTTCCTTCAACAGCTTCATAAGGGAATATACTTTTACAAACTGGACCCAACTATTGTCTGGTTTGGCAACATGGCCAGGAATTGTAGGCAAATTCTACAATTCATGTCTTGGTCTCTAGAATGTCAGGGATACTCACTGTGGGTTCTTGCTGGGCACAGTTAGTCTATGCTTTTCAGTCAGTCACTCTTAGAACTGAGCCACACTGTGAGGACATCTTTGATTCAGATACACATTCTAAAGCATGTGGAAACTTAAAGTACAATGCATGGTCATCAACATCTGTGAATCTCTTCTGAAATTATGATATTTTCCCCACCAACAAGATCTTCAAATCTTTGAAATCTCAGGTTCCCTTGAGCTCATAGATTTAGCAAAGTGAATTCATTGCAGTCTCTAAGTGCAGTCTTCTCAATCTATTCATCCAGTTTGAATCTCTGGAGTTGCATTACATTGAAGAAATCATTCATGACCCTATTCTGTCCCTACAAACCTAGATTCAGTTGATGGCAGGGAGTAAGTGACATAAAGGAGAATTTAGAGCAGGGGTTTTGACACCAGACAGCCTACTTTTGAACCCCCACACTGCTGCTCACTAGCTGTACGATGAGGGCAAGTTACTAAACTACTCTGTGCCTCAATTTCCTTCTTAATAAAATAGGCATAGTAATAGTACTATTGAATTAATACATATGAACTGCTTACCATAGTCCTGACACAGTGTAAATAATACATAAGTGTTAGCTATTACTATTTATTATAAGTAAGGAAGTATAATTTTATAAGCCATTTGAAATTCAGAATATTAGGTATCTCAGAGCCACTTATTCCAAAAATACTGTCATCTCAGGGTGTTGCTCAGTATGGGGCCACACATTTCCATGACCCAGTCATAAAACTGCAGGGGACTAAGTGTCCAGACCCTGCTTCTTCTAAATATCCTCTGCACTATGAATAGTTACAAATGAAAATATGAAGACAATTTTCAACCTTAGTAACTTCTTTTATCCTATTATACAATGAATCTGATTTACTAAGCTTACAGCACAGACCCATGAGTGATAGGTCCTTGTGATTAATAACAACAGCAGCAATAGCTATGTGTAAGGAACTGTACAAAGGGCTTTATGTGCATTCTCTTATTTAATACCATAAAAACTCTATAAGATAGGAATTATCACTATCCCCATTTTCCATATGAGGAAACTGAGGCCCAGAGAGGTTAAGGAACTTTCCCAGGTTCACACAACCAGTGAATGGCACAGTCAGGACTTGAACCCAGACTCTCTGGAATCCTAGTCTTCAGTGGGGTTGTCTTAGGGTGTATCTATCATTTCTGACCCAATTACTTTGGATACAGGAGACTTGATATTATGACTGGCAGAGCCTGGGTCACATAAGCTCCATGCAAATCACACAGATTGGAAATGTTCAGGACTAAATCATGGTGTCTGGATTCAAAGATAGAAAGAATCAGCCAGCAAAGGAAGCAATAAAATAAGGGCTCCTGGAGGATGCCCCAGTGCCCTGCCTGTCTTGTAGCTCATAGAGGCTGGCCTAAAGCCTAGAACCATTGACAGTCCTTGCAGAATGGGCTCTTTCCAGGCAGAGGAGCATGGAATTATGGGCCTGCATTCTTTATATCTTCAGTCTTATCAACACGTGGAAATGACTTAAGACAATAATTGTGCCACATCACCAGACCCAATAACCATGTTCTGGGCCTTGACATTCTTTTTGTGCTGGCATTGGACCATTTCCCCTTATTTTTAGGGCCTACGAATTTTCCCTTTATGTATACTTAGTGGCATTCTACGGGCCTGGTTATGGCCTATCACTGTAAGAGTTGGTATCCAAGGGAAAATCAAGATATTACTACCAGAAGAAAAGGATCTGGCAAAAACAAGGTGACAGATACAGGTAAAGTATAATATAATAACTGCAGTTACAAATGTTGTTACCCTGGTCAACATTTGTGTAGAACTGATTCAAAGTGATGCCATGGTAACCCAGCTAGAGCATAGCAAAGTTCAGGCAGGAAGTCCTGGCTACTTGTCCTACTTTCTTTCCACTACACAAACCTTTAAATTTGTCTAGAACTGGAGACTCTCCCAAGACACAGAACTTTCAGTGCAGAAAGTGGATAAGCCCTGGACAAACTGGGGTGAATTGAGCACCCTGCTATTAATCCCTATGTAATTGTTTCATTTTTATTACCTTCCTCCTGAATTCATTATTTTTAATACATTTCATTCTCCAATTGCCCACACACCAGTGAATATTCTTTTTTTTAAGTTTATTTATTTATTTATTTAGAGAGAGAGACAGCACAAGTAGAGGAGGGGCAGAGAGAGAGGGGGAGAGAGAGAGAATTCTAAGCAGGCTTTGCACTGTCAGCACAGAGCCCAATGTGGGGCTTGAACTCACAAACTATCAGACCATGACCTGAGCCAAAACCAAGAGTCGGATGCTTAATGGACTGAGCCACCCAGGCACCCCACCAGTGAATATTCTTAATCAGGTTTCAACCACAGGATTGGTTGACTCCATGACTCAGTTAACGAAAGAGCCTGTGGGTCCTCGATACTTCTAATTATTTTTAGGAAATTTTTAAAAAGGGAAATATTAAAATACAATATAAATTTTTCTTTGCAATACATATAGTGTAATAGTTGGTAAACTAGGAAGCAGAAGGCTCCCTTATAAAAGTTAGTCACTAATAACTTTTCAAATCACATGAAGAGAAGCCAGAGTTACCTTCTTGAATTAAAGGGAGAATTCAAATCTTAAATCTTTAAAAATCATACACACACACAAAAATGCCAGTGGGTGGTGGGGAGGAATTCAGAAGCTGATCCAAGCAGAAGTGGCTTGAACACTCAGCTTGCCCAAGGACAGAAAGCCTGGGAATCTCTCCCAATAGCCTCTCCCAAGAAACACTCGCAAGCTGTCACTCTGGAGTGCAGGATGCAAGCAGGGGACATCACGAGGGCCTGAGCTCCCAGGGTAGGAGGCTTTGTCACGCTGCAAGTGAGTATATTTTCTGCCGCAAGTAATTGAACACCTGACTGAGACTGGCTTGAATCATAAGAAAATATATTACCTCACAAAACTGGAGTGCAGAGGTAGAACAGAGTCCACATATGGCTGATTTGGAAGTGCAACAATCAGGGCCACATTATGACTTTCATGGTCCCTGGGCACTTTTGCCTTTATGGGCCCCTTCCTCCATTAAAAAAAAAAATTATAGTTCATGACTGCAATAGAATTAAGACAAATTAATCCTGGCTGTATGACATTTATTTTTTCCTCTGACTTCATAAGAAAATAAAACATTGTGGAGAATCCCTAAAAGTATCATGGGTCCTAAGATCAGTCAGCCCTATGAAGAATCCATAAAGTATCTAGGTTCTGTTCGTGGTTGGCCACCCACATCATGTAACACCTTCGTGGACAGGCTGGCTTGCCTCCAGGAGATAACATGGCTGTCATTGGCAACTCAGGCAAAGGGCTCCATTGTTCCCGTCCACTGTGAGCTTTGAAGGCCTTTCCCCTAACTATGAAAAGGAAATACTTCCTTCTAGTTTTTATTCATTTGAAGTGGGACAAGTTTGGCACTTGCTTTTAAAGTTAAACATATTTTAGCATATAACCTAGTACTTCCTCTCCTGAATACCTTAAAGAAAGGAAAACATATGGCCACACAAAAAATGTCTGCATGAGTGTCCATGACAGCTTTATTCATAAACAACCCAAAATCTAGCAACAAGTGAACAGATAAACAAGTCAGGGTATAGCCACACACTAGAATACTATGCAGCAATAAAAAGGAATGAACATCTGGATGCATCTCAAAAGCATGCTAAGTGAAGGAAGTCAGACACAAAAGAGTACATATTCTAGGATCCGTTTATATGAACTTCTGCGGAGGAAAAAAAAAAAAAACTCCAGGTAGACCAATTAGGAGGCTGTCATAATAATCCAGGTGGAAGATGATGCATGCTCAGACCAGGATGTTAAGAAGTGATGAAAAGTGGTCTGATTCTGGATATATTTTGAAGACAGAGCCAAGGGAATTTTCTAAAGAATTGAATACAAGGTGTGTGAGAAAAAGAGAAATCAAGGATGACCCATGATCTTGGACCTGAGCAAACTGGAAATTGGTATTAACTGGGATGGTAAAACAGGTGGATAGAGCAGGTTGGGAGAGAGGGTGAGACCCAGCAGACTTGCTAAGTTTGAAATGCCCACTAGGTGAGATGAAGATAACAATGTCAGCAGTTGGATATTCCGGCAGGAAGAGTTCCAGGCTGGAGATAGAAATTTGGGAGGTTCAACCCACTTTTTCTGGGGAGAGAGCAGAGGATAGATAGAATTTTAAAAAATAATAATAACAGGAGAAAATGTCTGGGTAGATCTTTTTTTACTAACCAAACGCAAATTTTTGTTTTGTTTTTTAAGTTTGGAGGTCATTAATGACTAAGAAAACAAACTTTTTGAATTTGATAGTAAAAATTTTCAGTACTATTAGCAAAACCCCACATACTTCTGTAAGGTTCAGGGCCATGAAGCTCCTTTGATCTTGCCCAATGTTGTGTGTCTTGTAACCAATCTGGCAAGGTCTGGGCAACCCACTGCATATCCCAGAGATAAGGAGTGAGGCCTCTACCCAACAGCCTCTCACTCTGGCACTGTCTACCACCTTCTCCCCTGTGGCCAGCAGGAAAGGGAGCAGATCCTCTCTCTCCCACCCTCTCTCTCCTGCTCAGTGTCAAGGTCCTTAGCATCTTCAGTTTGCACATTGTCTCATTCATGAAGTTGTAGTTGGCCGTTTGCTTCTTAGAAGACATGACCGCCTTGGAAGCAAACTATTAATCTGACTGTAGAGTTGGAGCCTTCAGAGATAACAGCAATCTGTGTGGTATGATTTGAAGAAGCCAGAAAAAAATTTTTTTGCTCTCCAGATTCCCGAAATTCCACCATTAGTATGAAAGGTGAAAGTGAAATGCCCAACTTTGAATGACCCATCCTGGGGACTCCTGCAAGTGAACCAGTGCAGAAAAGAGAAGCAGTGGATAAGAAAAAGGGCCCATAAAAAGAGGAGGTGTGTGAGACCAAAATCAAAGCTGGCTACACAATTTTGTTAGTGTGTGTTATACCTGGCCCATTGCCAACCATGGCACATAGTAGGTCAACAATATTTGTGGAATGAATGGATTCTCTTTTTTTCTACATTTGAGGAAGCAGACCCCACGCGCAAAAAAAAAAAAAAAAAAAAAAAAAAAAAAAAAAGCATTTGAGAGAAAAGGCAAAAGAACCAGTTCAATGAATGGGTTAATTTACTGTCCTAGGAGTCACTTACTGGGGGGAAAAAAAAAAGATTAAGCAGTTCCTCAGGACCCTCAGCAGCTCTCTGGGAGAGATGTTTCCCCTCTAAAGGGCACAAGAAACTGTCCGGAAGGCTGGAGCATCACCAAGGCTGAGTCAAACCCAAGACCTCACACGCCAAACGTGCCATCTTCGGCCTGGGGTTCCGGGTGTCTGGGAACTGGGGTGGGGGCTGACAGGAGAGGGCAGGCGCGGACGCAGAGTGCGCTAAGAGGAGGGGGCGCGGACCGAGAAGCGCAGCACGCTCTCCCGCCCGGCCTGCAGTGCTAGGCACAGCTCTTGCACCTCCCTCCGCTCTCTCCTCCGCCCCCCTTCGCCCTCCCCCTTTCCCTCCCTTTCTCCTCCTCCTCCTCCTGCCGCCGCGGCCGCTGCCAGACCTCGCCAGTTCAGACCCACCGGGCTGCCCTCCCCTGCGCTCTCCCCCTACTGCCCAGGCCCGGAGCGCAGCGCGGCCGCACAGGTAGGAGCCCCCGGTGCACCCGGTGCCCGCCGGGCAGCGCTAAGGGAAATAAGTGGGGTGACCTCAGGGGTGCAGGGGTACCCGAGAACTGTCCCAGACTGAGCAGGATCTCTCACGCAGGGAGGAAGGTGGAGGTGTGCGGTCTCGGAATGCGATCTGTCAGCATGTGCGAGTACCCGGGTGACATCTGTTTGGATGGGCAAGTGTGTGCGCGCCGACAATCAGCCGACTGGGCTTTGCCCATAAACGAGGCTTTGAAAGTTTCAGGGGGCTAATGTACGAGATTTAAGCCACACCTGGATTCCACAGGAGCTAGTTTGAAGCTGGAGCGCAGGGCAGCTCCCGGGTACTGCCGCATGTTGACTTTCTGTTGCGAGAGGGACCTCACCTCCCCGGGGGCAGGCCCGCTGCCCCGAAACTGGACCCGGCTGCGGTGCGGTTCCCCGGTTCTGGCCCTAGGCAGCCAGATTCTGATACCAAAGGACTGATAATGCGCAGAGAATCAGAAGCTGATTCTCCACAAACCTGGGGCTTTTACACAAAGCTGCAGGCAGAGAACTGGCGTGAAAATGCCACTTAGAGAGTTTGTGTTGGAGGATATAAGAAGGAACTCTGAAGGGCAGGTATTCTACTAGGGAAGGAGATTGCTCTTCGAGTTTTGTTTTGGTGTTTTGTTAAAAAAAAAAAAATAGCTTGAAGCCAAGGTAATTCATATTGATTCACAGGTATTTCAGCTGAGCTGTGCAAGGAACTTCCTTTACTAGCTGGAGGTGAGCACACAGGGAAAGCCTTAACGTTCAAGGAATCTGAGATTTGCTGCCCCACCTTCTCTCTCTCTCTCTCTCTCTCTCTCTCTCTCTCTCTCTCTCTCTCTCACACACACACACACACACACACACACACACAAATGCACCATCTCCTTTGAAATTAAGCACCCTCTCTTTTCTTTTCCACCCCCTTTCTGGAGCCTGTTGTGTAGGTACAGTATAAAATGCTTGCTGAATATCCTTTGTATATGTTAAGCGCAGCTGGATGGAGTAAAGTGAAATGTAATTCTGCAGCCGTTTTACAGTCTTTGGTGCCTCGTTTGGCCACGAAGGTTGAGGAGGGGGAGGGGGAATGAGAAAGTAGATTGGAAATTGGGTATGATGGAACCTAAACCTCTCCCTCCTGCCCTTCCTTACTTGATACTTCACAGCTAAACTTTTGTTATTCCGCCCCCCCACCCCTCCAGCAGATACTAAGCACCGGTTTGTCCTGTGTTTTCTTTGAGATTCATGATGTTGAAAGCCCTTTTCCTAACTATGCTGACTCTGGCTCTGGTCAAGTCACAGGACACCGAAGAAACCATCACGTACACGGTAAGGGGTGATGGAATTTGAGATAAGTGCGGTTCAGCGGGATTCAGTGACACAAGAGAGACTTTATCCACTCCTGCCAGTGTATGTGGGCTGTAGGCTGTGGAGGGTAATAAATTAAACAACACTTTAGTATAGTTCACATTTTAAGATTTATTTAAATTGCCCATGGTTCCTCCAAAAGTTCGTTTAGATCACCAATTGAGATAGGGAGCAAAATGTAATGATTCTGCAAAACCAAAAAAGGAGAGAGACCCTTTTAAAAACAAAAACCTAAGTAAGGTACATGTTTCCAAAACATGCAATAAATTAATGGAGGTAAGGAATTGGAAAGCCTGGATCCCTATATACAGGCAGATAAAAACAAACATCACAAAGAAAGCATGTGCCTCATTTGGGTGTGTGACTTATGTTCTCATGTAAATGGCCTGTATTGAATTTATAAAGGCTATATATTCATTTATAGTATAAATAACAATTCATATAAATGCCCTTCAGGTAAACTTTACGTGCTACCAGGATGCAGCATTGGCTAAAGTGGTCTTAAAATGCATTGTGTGAAATTTGGTTTTGCATTTTCTAATTAATTACATCTGATTATTTCCAAGTAATATTTGATTAATTAGTGAATTGCATGGGTATAACCAATGTTTAATAAAATATTGAAAACATCATCAGACCCATCCCACCATCAGGAATGAATGTGGTGAGAACAGAGGGCAATACTTAACCTCACTTCTGGTGAGTTTCTGTGCACCTCTGTTTTGTGTTTTCTTTTTGTTTGCTTTTGTTTTGTGTTTTCTACTCTTTAACCTGTGTTGTGAGACAAGTGGTATTTGTCCTGGATCGTAATATGAAAAACATATTTTTCTATTTTCTCCCAATTTAAAATTAAGTAATCCTACTCAAAAGAATGTGAAAAATTTTTGAAAATAAAACTCCTAAAAGTGAGCTAATGTCAATTACTGATAATAAGCATTATCTCACTTTTTGGTATCCTATTATCCCTAGAATGTTAGTATTCATCTGGAAAATGTTCCTTGTTGTTGTTCAAATCAACTATAAATCAAATAAGTTTTCAAATAAATATTTTGTTAACTTAATGATAAATGTAGTTGCTTCCTCTGCTGAAGATAAATAAAGCACATGAAATGATTGTTTATCTTCAAATGAGAATGTTTTATTATTCAGGCTAAACTTACTGCCTTCTTAGGAAGCTAGAATGAAGTTAATTACACATTTTTTATATTCATCCAATAAAATATTTTATTGCTATAATTGCTTGTCTTATACCCCCTTCTCTTTGGTTAATCAGCTAAATCACATTCATCTTTAGCAGAGAAAGTTCCTTGTGGATTAAACACTATAATTTTAGACCACTAACTAGGGTTTATTATTATTATTATAGCAGATTTTCCAGATATGACATCCTTTTTGTTTTAAGATTGGGTCTATTTTCTCTTGAACTGTGTATGCCTAATGATTCATGGTTAAAGAATAAGATGTAACTACTTTTTGAGTACCCCACTGTGGAGACACCATCTCCTTTCATTTTCATGGTGAAGTATGAGAGAAGTGGTATCATCTTCCTATCACCAATAGTAGAACCGGAGACCAGAGAGAGTATCTAACTTGCTGAAGGCTACACAGCCAGCAAGTGGTGAAGCTAAACTCAGTCCAGGCTTGTTTAATAGTAGATCCATATTAAATTTACTGGAACTAAATACCTAAAACAATCTGCATGTCTTCTCTAGTTAGCATACAGATTATTCAAGTGAACTGTCATTGTGCCTGACTTGAAAGGTAGAAGATTGAGCCCATATCCACAAGACAACCTCATATCCCCCTTCCATTTTAAAGTTAAAGTCTATTCAGCCATTTACTCACCAAGTACCTGCCATGTGCATAAGCAATTCGTACCACTAGCAAAAGAATTTAAGTTTTTTTTGTTTATTAGGAAAATTCAGATCTTCATCTTAGAGAATTTACCCTGGGAAAATATTGTTGAAAACTACAAAGTTCCTGAGCAAGTACAAATATTATCATTATATAGACTATATAAGTTGCTAAAGAAAGAAATAGAAAATCAAGGAAGCAATTAATGTCAGTACCGGCATATTGGAAGAGGTTGAGCTCCATGCTGAACCTTAATGGAAGTAATGACTTCAGATTAATCTAGAAAGGCTGAAGTGGCTCCTGAATCAGCGAAAGTGACATAATTAAAGTCTAGAGGTAAGAACAACCAAGACAAGTTGAGGAGATGTCAAGGTTAGATGGGCTGGAGCTGGGTAGTGGAGGGAACCTGCAGATGGCAGTAGTCAGAGTTGAGAGGTCTGCAAACCAGTGTGAGCTCTTAAATGCAGGAGTAACATAACCAAGACAGCAAGAAAGGCTGTCGTGGAAGCTGTGTGTGGCACACAGAGTTATGGAGACCTGCCAAGAGCGTTGCCTACTCATGAAGCCAAGAAGGCTTTCACCAACGTGGTAGATCTAGAAATGGACACAAGGTTGGCAGAGCTTGCAGGAGAACAGTTGGAAAAGTCAGTGTGGATATTAAGGTTGTAATCCTGGGTCCTAAGATAGGTGCAGTGCCTTGGACAGGTTGGGGAAACTAAAAAGAATTAGCTTAGAAGATAAAACGAGTTTAACTTTCACCCTGTGAAGTTTCAGATATCATTAAAATATTTAAACTGAGCTGTCTCCGTTCAGCAATTTACTTGCCAAGCATCTGTTGTGTGCATGAGCAACTCTCAGCTCTATTAAAAGATTCAAGTTTATTTGTTTGTTCACTGTACTTTTGCTCAATCTTTCCTGAAGCATCTCCCTCAAATCTGCATCTGGTCAAATGTTTTCCTGAGCTTAAAAATTGTGGAGAGAAAAAAAAAATAATTAAAAAAATTCTTCAGGGGCCTCTTATCACTTACAGCAGTGTTTCTCAGGAAGTAGCCTATAGGCAACCTGTGACAGGGTCACCTGGGATGCTTGTTAGGAATTCAGATTTCAAGCCCCCTACCCAGACCTACAGAATCAGATCTTTTGAGTCTGCATTTTAACAAGCACCCTGGGTGACTCTTAAGCTTGATCATAAAGCTTGAGTTTCATTGACATTCAAGATAGAATTCAGTTCTTGCCTACCCCTCTAACCTCATCCTCCCCCCACCCAGACTACTCCCAGTTCCTCTTTAACAATGTCACACCTTTGCTCACATGGTCCCTCACCCCTAGAATTCCCTCATTTTGCCTGGGAAGAGCATATAAGGCCCAATTCACTTATGGCCTCCCCCATAAAACTTCTCTGCCACCCTGTCATGCCCACACGCTACCCTGTATAGCATTCATCACTTCTTCCACATACATGCTTGTGTCACGGCACCTGACATCTTGCTCCAACTTGTCTACCTGTCTGTCTCTTCTGATCTGTGAGCTGCTTGAGAACAAGCACAAGGTCTTCATGACCTCTGCATCCTGAAGTACTAGAATGGTGGCTGGTAGGAGAAGGTACTCAGTAGATGGTTTGTTCAGTGATTGAACTAGAGAGGACCTGTAGGAATTGAAGCTAGGAGACAGGTCAAGGTATGAGTGCAAGACTTGGGACTCAGTTGAACAGGAATAAGGAAAGCCAGCTGCTAGAATGCTCTAAGACAATAGAGAGAGGAGGGGAAGTGTCAAGTTCAAGTGAAGGAAAAAAAGAACTTGGTTGTATCTATCTTTCTTCCTTTTGGTAAAATTTATAATGTGGAAGGAGGGCAAATAAAGCAAAAAGAGCATTCAGGGAGATTAGAGAAGATGAGTATCCTGACAGAGAAAAGAATTCCAACATGGTGATGGGCAATTGTTCTAAATACAACAGAAGTGGTGAGGCAGCTGGTGATTGAGAAGGGACCTCCTAAAGTGATCCAAAGCACAGATATGTCAGAAAGAAGAAAGAAAGAAAGAAAGAAAGAAAGAAAGAAAGAAAGAAAGAAAG
>NW_024412441.1:5245063-5276749 GCF_014898765.1 Herpailurus yagouaroundi
AAGAAAGAAAGAAAGAAAGAAAGAAAGAAAGAAAGAAAGAAAGAAAGAAAGAAAGAAAGAAAGAAAAGAAAAAAAGAAAGAAAGAAAGGAAAGAAAGAAAGAAAGAAAGAAAGAAAGAAAGAAAGAAAGAAAAAGAAAGAAAGAAAATCTAGAGAATGTTAAACTACCCATCACATCATGTATCTAAGACTCTAGAGCAAGGATTGTTGCCATAAGAATGAAGCTTTTAGAGTGACTTCTTAGGAAGTTGGATACACAAATTAACTATCTCCTGGCCCCATCTTTGATGTTTCTTCACAGCAATGCACAGATGGATATGAGTGGGATCCTGTAAGACAGCAGTGCAAAGGTGAGCCAACTTCAAAGACTTCCCATCTGAACATAGCTTTCTGTCTCCATCTCATGTCACTCTTCCTGTCCTGTTTATATTCTACCAAAAAGGCATGAGTATATATTTACATGTTCAGATTTCCCTCTGAGAAGATTCCTGATTTCTTTTATTGCTGACCACAGATATTGATGAATGTGACATTGTCCCAGACGCTTGCAAAGGTGGAATGAAATGTGTCAACCACTACGGAGGATACCTCTGCCTTCCTAAAACAGCCCAGATTATTGTCAATAATGAACAGCCTCAGCAAGAAACACCGGCGGCAGCGGAAAGTGTGGGTGCCGCTGCAAATGCTGCCGCCACATCAGGTACAGGCGCTGGGGGCATGGCAGCCAGTGGCATGGCAGCCAGTGCAGTGATGCCTGGGGGTGGCTTCATCGCCAGTGCTGCTGCTGTTGCAGGCCCTGAAGTACAGACTGGCCGAAATAACTTTGTCATCCGACGGAACCCAGCTGACCCTCAGCGCATCCCAGCCAACCCTTCTCACCGGATCCAGTGCGCAACGGGCTATGAGCAGAGTGAGCATAACGTGTGTCAAGGTAAGCATGACTGATTATGCTAAGGAGAAAGTTCTTGTCCAGGTGCACCTTGTGGTGAACACGATAACAGCTCACATTTGCTGAGAGCTTCCCACATGCCAATAATCATTGCAATAATGAATCATTATGAATAATTAGTCATCGTTAATAATAACAATTAATCATTGTAATAATCCTAAAAGGTGGTTGCTGCCTATATGGTCATCATTTTACAAAGGAGGAAACTGTGGCTCAGAGAGGTCATCAGGGCTTCTAAACCTTAGCTACACATATTTAGAGTCTCTGGGGGAGCTTTTAGAACTTCTCTATATCCAAGCCACACCCCAGCTCAATTAAATAACAGTCTCTGGGGGTGGGTTCCAGGCATCAGTATTTTTTAAAGCTCCCCACGTGGTTCCAGTGTGTAGCCAAGTTTGAGAACCAGAGGTCACACAGGTGGTGAGAGCAGAGCTAGCCTGAAAACCCCAGCAGTGGGGGCAGAGTCATAGCTGTCAGCAGGAGCAGTCAGGTTATTCATTCGGAATTTGAAATTGTGCCTGTCAAGCTACTCCATAAATGTCCTTTGGGTTCTCAAGATTTCATTTCACTTGCCACTAACTTATTTTCCTCACTGAGGGATAAAGAGATGGGACTTCTGTTTCTTGTTACCTTTGAGGGAATCTCCCCCACTAACATTTATGTCTTTTTAAGTTGTCATGGGAGTACATTTCACTTATATCACTTGCACCATAGTACCATCTACTTGGGTTTTTCTGTTTATTTTCACAAAGAGTACACATCACTGTGCATTATTCTAGAAACAGCAGTAGACTCATGCTAGCAAAATGATAAGAATCTTGGGCTTTGAAGATGTGTAGGATATTAGCTAACTGGACTGTGCTAAGAGATTTTGTTCCCCTTTTCCTTCTTAGCAAACCCTTTCAGATCTGCCTGGTGTGGAGACTGTTACTGAGATGGGCCATAGGAGCCCCAGACTCCTTTTTCACTGCCAGGGGCTGAGACAGTAGACCCCATATTACACCACAAGTGCCTGGTACACACTGGCCAATGGAAAGGGCCCAGGAGTTCTTACCTTCTACCTGCTCATGAGTGAGGTAGAGAGCACCTTCCTCCCTCAGCACTGAGGGGCTCATTTGGGATCACCTACATGCTACATTAAGTGAAAGAAGCATCTTCTGGTTCCCTGAGGTGCTGCCTTTTCTTCATTAGTGTTGAGTTTTATCTTCTGTAGGAGATAGATTTCAAATGGCTTATAAATGAAGTAAGGACACCTATCACACTCTGACTTTTATTGTTTTATATTTTGTGTTCAAATTTTTAAGTACCCCACATCAAGAGCTAACCCGTGCTGTGATGGTGTCACTTTTCAGAGGGCGCGTCATATTAGCATCTGTTTCGTGTTACTGTCATGAGTCAGAATTCCAATATTGATGATGAATGCTTCAGCATCTGCTTGATATTCTGATATTTAATTTAAGGATTATGTCAAGGAGATACCCTCACGAGGTTACTTTATGTATACGTATTTGAGTGAATATTGGTGAAAGGTATCTTGAGCTTATTGAAGACACCAACTTTTTAATTGTGTTATTTAAATATATAGTTGAACTGGAAGGGTTGGTGGAATTTTTCCTGAAACTTAAAAGTTATGCTGAAATTTTTTAAGCATTGACTTTTATGACTGAATTATTTTTCATGCTTCAGATGTATATTTTAAATGGTACTTAGGAGAAAAAAAAACATAAATGAATAGGTCATTTCCCAAAGTAGCTTATAGTCTATCATTGATGATTATGGTTGACTTCAAGAACAAAGCCTAGAACCAAGTGAAGAAGTTCTAGGATAAAGCATATTCAAGACTTATAATATGTACTGGTTACAGTAGAAGCTGTATAATAAAGTGTGAATAATAAAAATTAAATCCTATTTACTTTTTCTGAAAAAGATTTAGACTACCTTACAAAGTTATTTTTCACATATTACAACATTTGTAATTCTTACTTCTATGAGAATTTTTTTCTTTACATATAAGCTAAAACGATTAAATGCCGTGCTTATAATAGATGCTAAAAACATACACTTACTGTGTGCACACAGAGTATTCCCAGCCCAACTGTTCTGCATAATTCAACCAATTTCTAAAACTTGGGATTGGGGTCTGTATCATTGAAAGCAGGGTTAAAAGTTTTTTGGATGACTTAAGGCTTAAGTTGGATTTCTTCCCACCTCACAATTTTGCAAAGTGCCCATAAATGTGGATTTACTTAATTGTTGATAAAAGGGGGTTATTTCATATGATAACAACAGGATAATCTGTCTGGGGAATCTGACTAACATAAGTCGAGTCACACTTGTGCCCGTTTATTATTGAGCTAATCAAACATGCAGTCCAGCTTCTTCTAATTGCCTGCAGATGTATGACATTCCCAGTCCAGGCCAGCAGCACAAAATAATGTTTTATAACCAATGTGAAAGTACGGGGACCTCCGCTTAAAACAATAATGTGCTCCAAGGACCTATATTTCTGACATCATTGTGGAGTTTGAAGAGCCTTCTGTTTTAATAAAGACCTCCACTCCCTTTTAAATATTTCGTACTATGCCCAGTAATCCAAACACATGTACCATGGTTGCTGGATCGGAATAAATGAATGCCTGCAGATGAGTCATATTTGTATTAAAATTATTTCTTTTTTCCACATATATTTTTCAACAGGTACAGTTTATCATTACATAACCTAAAGCTAAGGACATTTTTTATTTAATGGCTGAAATGTGTACTGTGCTTTGGTGTTAAATTCAACTGTACCTTTGAACATACTATTACTAGCCACAGATGGCACCCAATAATTTAAATTCCAGTAGGTATTTTTAAGTGTGTTCTGCTTTATAAATATATTTTTATTTTTATATTTTTAATGTTTTATTAAACATTACAAGAGAGAGAGTGAGATAGAGCATGAGTGGGGGAGGGGCAGAGAGAGAAGGAGATACAGAATCTGAAGCAGGCTCCAGGCTCTGAGCTGTCAGCACAGAGCCCGATGTGGGGCTTTAATCCACGAACTGTGAGATCATGACCTGAGTTGAAGTCCGATGCTTAACTGACTGAGCCACCCAGGCACCCCTATACCTTTAAACAACTGTCTATGTTTTAACATTCAGTGAAAACATGATTTGTTATTTTTTTTTTACTCCTTTTCACGTATTTGTCCAGAACTTTTCAATTTAGTGCAAAAGCAAAGGGGTTAAAAGAGTAACATAACATGCAAATATCAATTCACACTGAGCAAGTTTTTTCAAACAAGTTTTGCTAACCATGGGTGATGCTGAAAGAGCAGTTTGCCCTGAGAATTTCAAATGAGCAGCACCATCTTTGGCAGCCATAAAACTACATGAATATCATTTTATTGCCACATACTTGGAGTCATATATAAATAAAGTTTTAGAAATTATTTCTCTATGAGCTGTCACCTACCTATAAGACAACAGATATTCATCTATTCCAAAAGGAAGTTAAATGAGCGGGAAATATATTATAACCCATCAATGTGTCACTTTGTTTCTACAACTTCATTGCATAGTCTCTGTGTAATCTTCCTCAAAGGCAATGGCTTTGGAAATCACTAGTTTGAGTTAAGAAAGGATTTTTAAATTTTTTTTTAACATTTATTTATTTTTGAGAAACAGAGCATGAGCACGGGAGGGGCAGAGAGAGAGGGAGACAGAATCTGAAGCAGGCTCCAGGCTCTGAGCTGTCAGCACAGAACCTGATGTAGGACTCGAACCCACAAACCATGAGATCATGACCTGAGCCAAAGTCAGACGCTCAACCTACTGAGCCACTCAGGAGCCCCAGATTTTTTTTAAATCATATACAACTTTCTAAAAGCCTCATTCTTCTAGGAAAAAAAAAGTCTTTTGGGAACTGGCAAGTAAGAGAAAGCATCGATTGCCCAATTTGAAGGAATTTGTTTACTCAATTGAACTTTCAAAAAATTAAACATAGGGCATTTTGTTTAGCTGGTAATTATGCCATTACTAAAATCAGTCAGGATTTACAGGTATCATTACTAACTTGCTAAAGAAACTGAAACATCAAAAAATGAACTTGATACAAGGGCTTAATAAAGCTGATTATGGAGCCAAATCCAGGATGCAGCACCTAGCTTGTATTACATAAGGTATAACTGAGAGGTGAAAATACAACCTAGGGTTTCCAAATGTCCCTGTTTACCCAAGACTATCTTGGTTTGACTACTGAAAGCCCCACAACCCAGCAAATGCCTCAGTCCTGAGCAAATGGGATGGTTGATCACCCTAGCACATCCTCAACAACCAAATCTCTTGCACCTCACTGCCAAGAGTAAGGAAATCCTAATGTTAAAGCCATTTTTTCAGGTTAAGGCATGTTTGTCCAGTGAAATTGTTTTTTCAATTTGTTTTGAACTTTTAAAAACCAAACTTCACTGATTTTTAAGTACCTGGACACAGTCTTTCTTTACAGTTGACAGGCTCCCACTTGCCAGTTTGTCAGTGAGCTGTTTTCCACATTGTTCTAGACTTTGCATGTGTGGAATACCTAGTCATTAGCACCTACATACTTAGATACATGTTATACCTTGGTGGCTCATCTTTCCACATTTCTACTGGGGAAAAACGTACCACACAGCCAAATTAAATACCATGCTTCAACTATAAAGTTTTGTTTGTCAAAATATTTTTTCTATTTTTAGCTCTATTTTAAATGATTCAATTTGATTTTTATCACTATTGTCTGTGATGCAGGAGCAACTAAAACACTAAAAAGAAAAAACTGTATTTTTTAAAAGCCTTTAAGAACAGAAAACAATATGCTCAGGGTTTAAGAAGCTCTACGCTCTTGGGGATCACCTATTATCTTTTGCACATTTCTTCATAAACATAAGGATAACTAAAATACTATTTTGAAAAGGAAAGAAGTTACTATCTATACATCTACTTAAAAAAAAAGAGAAACTTGAGCTAACATGTACAGATTCTCAGATGCTGGGAACATCTTTCCTTGACTTCTTTCATTTGAAATTTAAAGGACCGCATATCCAAAGGTGGATTTAGAAATTATAGTGTAATCAACTGTCTTAGCATACCTGACATTGTCATTACCAAAGAGCTTTCAAACACTACCTTTTTTTTTTTTTTTCTTTGATCCTCACTAATGTCATTAGGGTTTCTCATTGCTTTGGTTAGTTTTGTGAGGAAATGTCTAATTTTTGTTATGTATAATTATACAGCCCAGTGAAGGACTTTGATCACAGAAAATAGATATTTTGCTAAAGGAAGACTATAATAGAGTAAATTATGATATTAACAGAAACAAATACTTCAAGCAGAAAATAAAATGGGTATTTAGTCTGCTTACTGCTTTTCATTGCTTTTAGTTGTTAATTGCCTTTGAGTATCTAAAAATTCTCTAAAGCCAGGCCACCTGGGTGGCTCAGTCGGTTAAGTGTCCGACAGCTCAGGTCATGATCTCACACTCCGTGAGTTCAAGCCCCACGTCGGACTCTGTGCTGACAGCTCAGAGCCTGGAGCCTGCTTCAGATTCTGTGTCTCCCTCTCTCTGCCCCTCCCCTGCTCATGCTCTGTCTCTCTCTGTCTCAAAAGTAAAAATAAAAACATTTAAAAAAATAAAAAAAATTAAAAAAATAAAAATTCTCTAAAGCCATATAAATGGATAGGAGTTGATTTTATGGTGATACCTTAATTACATTTTAAATAAGCTGATGCTGTGTGGATGGAAGTAATTGATTTTCTCCTGAAAAATCTAGTACAGTTTCATAATTTTACTTCTCCAAATACCATAACCACTGACTGTTCAGTTAACTTAAGACTATTTCTAGGGGCACCTTGGTGGCTCAGTTGGTTAAGCATCTGACTCTTGATCTCGGCTCAGGTCATGATCTCACAGTTCATGGGATCAAGCCCCATGTGGAGCTCTGTGATGACAGCACGGAGCCTGCTTGGGATTCTCTCCCTCCCTCTCTGTCTCTGCCCCTCCCCTAATAAATGCATATTAGAAATTGGACTTATTTCTAATATACATTTGTGAACAGTGTATATATGTATCTGATTCATGCACACTCAAAAAGTGTCCTTAAAATTGGTTCATAAAAATTGTATGGCAGCTATTAGGTAAAGGGATGAAAGAAGTCAGTATGATCACACTTCTGCAGCAAAAGACTATGCTATGTAACTACCCAACTCTACGATTTCCACAGTGTGGTCCCTAGACCAGAAGCATTAAGCATCATCCAATAATTTATTAGAAATGCTCGTTCCTGGGCCCCGTCAGACCTACTGGATCTGGGGATGGGGCTCGGCAACCTGTGTTTTAACAATCTCATGATTTTGATGTGTGTTCAAGTTTGAGAACCAATACCCTAACTTAATCTTAACATCAGGAAATTGCATTCAGCTCTAAAAATCAGAGGGCAGGGTCATAATACTTCACATGGAAAATGTGCAGTAGAAAAGAGAAACCATCAAAAATATATATTCTATTTCTAGGATATTATAATATTTCTCTTTTACTTCTCTTACCTTTATTACTGTCATCACCAGTACTCTAATTCCTAAACATGAGAGGTCATGAGTCTCATTAGTAGGGCATGAGAAAGGGAAAGGAGGCATCTAAAGAAAAGAAGAGACCTTGCATCTCTCTATAAAACCTGCAAATGTGAAATACTCTAATGGTCCTTAAATTGTCAATAGGACCAGTAGGACCTTAAATTGTCAGCAGAAGCTCTAAGTTCTGCTTTGGCTGTGGTAATAATTGGTGCTAAGAGATACTCATACCTCCTGTAGGCATAACCCTTATGCTCATGACACAAACTGGCAAGATGAGGTAATGCTCTTTGGAAGTTCAGTTCATGCAGAGTCACAAAAGAGGAGGTGGACTCTGACTTTGGCTTTAAAAGCATCTTTCATTTCACCAAAGTGATAGGAGATCCTTCCAATAACAGAGGCCCAGCTGACATCTCATTCTATGTAGATTCTGTGTCTATCACCAGATAATAGAAGAATATTCACATAGTGTCTCTGTTCAATTCAAACTTGATCAAAGATTTACTTCTCATCAAAGATGAGATTCTTGTTAAAACTAGTTAACACTTAATCTGTGGAATGAATTTCCCTCTCCCCATAGCAGCAAAAAGAAGCAGATTAGAGTAGAATTGCAAGCTTCGGTAACTTCAGGAATGTGCACTGGTACTGGCTCATTCTTTCTTTCTCCAGCAGAAAGTCTCAAACTGTATTCTCTGAAATCAACAAGTTGCCCCATTTGTAAGGATTGCCTTTGCACTTGCTGAATTACTGGCACAATTCTATTCTTTGAAACCAACGAGTAAACAAAATTTGTCCCAAATGTGTTTGATTTTGCACGAATGTACAAATAAGTAATTCATGCCACATCTGAAATCCATTAGCATGCTTCTTTTTCCAGGAGGTAACTGCAAATTGCACACTCAAAAACAAAACTGATCAAGAAAACTGCATTCAAATACTGGCAGAAAACTACAGCTGTCATTGCAAGCATTTAGCCACAATTTCGGTCTTGTAGCTTGAACCTAAATGATTTGTAAACATTTAATAAAGATGAAGTGAAGAAATGACATGAAAAGAAGGCTGAGTAGCAAGATACTGGCAGCAGCATGGATAGCTTATTGCTGTCAATTTCATATGACCACAGATTCAAAGGAGGGAGAGACAGTGAATCAATGTTATGTAAATGTGTACTAAATAGACTAAAAAACTTGAGATTTGGGCAAAATCAATTTCTAAAACTTGCACTACTTTTCAAATAATTGTGCACCTGTACTGGTCAAGGGTAACCAGGCAATACCACAAGTGAAACTGATCAAACAGAACATAAACCCATTCAGTTCATGTTCAGTAAATTCAATCAAGTTTGAGAACCACTTTCTGTTGCGAGGCACTTTGATAGAATCGGAGTGGATGGAATGAGTGGTAATTGTCCTTGGGGAACTTGGCATCATCAACCCCTCAGTTACCAAAAAGTAACAAAAGAGGGGCACCTGGGTGGTTCAGTCAGTTAAGCGTCCGACTTCAATGTAGGTCATGATCTCATGGTTTGTGAGTTCAACCCCTGCGTCCAGCTCTGTGCTGACAACTTAGAGCCTGGAGCCTGCTTCTGATCCAGTGTCTCCCTCTCTCTCTGTCTTTCCCCTGCTTGCACTCTGTGTCTCTCTCAAAAATAAATAAACATTAAAAATTTTTTTCAAGAAATTAAAATAAAAAAGCAATAAAAGAAACCAACAACAGCCCAGCCAAGTAACACATGGGACATCACAAGAAGTGCATAACAAACTGCCACAAGCAGAAGTAAAACTAGTGTGTGCTTTAGGCATCCTTCCAAGTTACTAAAGTCCATATATGGACATAAAAAGAAAACATGTCCCTAGAAATTTGGTCAAGAACAAAAGTCTGGTTCCTCCCTCAAATGGACCATTTAGAAAGGAATGATGAGGGGAAGTTGAGAGGTATAAAGTGGAAATTAAAATCCAAACAGTAGAGGAAGTAACCATCATGTAGTCAAGCAGAACTGGTAAGAATCAGCATTGTGTCCATGTTCCTTCTACCTTAGAATGGTTTCCCAGGGGAGTCCTCCAGAAACACAGTGCTGCAGATGGGAACGTTAATGAGAAAAGGGGTGGGAGGTGGAGGGGAGGAAAACCCAATCAGAAAATACTCATGATACTGAGCCACAGCACAGCAAACATCTGTGACTGCTTCCATCTCTCCCCAACAAAATACTAGTAGGTTCCTCCAGCTCTGCCTAAATATCATCCCGAACTATGTCCTGTTTTACTTATTTTGAATAGACACTAAGCAAATGCTTTGTGTGTGTGTGTGTGTGTGTGTGTGTGTGTGTGTGTGTTTAATTGAATAAATTAATGGTTTCTAACCATCAGGGAGCTCAGGCTTATGGTTTACTCTGAGTTCTAAAACCATCCTTGTAAATGAACTATTAAGTACCATATGTATATGAGGTATATTTCCCAACTATGTATTTTATCAAATTTCTCATTAGTAATGGAGGGCTTAGATATCTTGTTCCCATTTTAAGCTTAAGCCACTTGAAAGGAGCTATAAAGTCTATTCTTTATATCCTGGATTGTCAGGTTTTCAATAAACATTGGTGAATAAACAGGTTTCTATTATTCCTAGAGCAAGACTAGTAATTGGATATACCAAAAAAAAAAAATTGTTTTTTGCTTTCTGGCAAGTCATTTAACTAGTGAATGCATCTTTGTATCATATGTATAATTCCTCAGAAATCTAATGGTGAATAGTGAAAATACAGTTGTTTGGGGGAAATATTATTTGTAATATTTGAAGTGATATAATCATAAGGCTAGAAAATAGGTAAACTCTCTGATACTGTGAACAAACTCAAGGCACTTGATAAAGCTCTCTAAAACAAGGGTAAGAAAAAAGGATCAGAGAAATCCATCTTGGTTGTTTTCCTCAACTGCCAGCCAGAAATCCTTTTTTTGTTTTTCAATGTTTGTTTTTTTTTTTTTTTTTTTTGAGAGAGAAAGAGAGAGAGAGAGAGCATGAGTGTAGAGAGGAGCAGAGAGAGAGGGAGACACAGAATCTGAAGCAGGCTCCAGGCTCTGAGTTGTCAGCACAGAGCCTGATGTAGAGCTTGAACCCACTAACCGCAAGATCATGACCTGAGCTGAAGTCAGATGCTTAAACGACTGAGCCACCCAGGCGCCCCAGAAATTATCTTTTTTTAAGTCAATTTTGTTCAAGTGCTGAAGGGTAGAATCCAGGAAAGTCACTTAGTTGGGTATAGGTGACTTAAAGACGTGTAGTTCTGAGCTGGCCCCAAGTTAGGAAGAGCTGATTTGCTTAAGAGGTGAGAAGAAAAGCCATGGATCCCAAGGACCCAGGAAGAAAGAACCCAGTTTATGGAGAGCCTCTTGGGAACTTATGACTAGCTTATACTTGAACTGTAGATGAAATAAGAGTGTGAACCAGAGACATGCATAAAATCAGAGTGTATGGCTTCTATATATTTCCAAGTAAAACAAGAATCATGATGGGATACATGATAATGAAATAAGCCTTGCACCCTAAACAGCTAGGTGTGCTGCAAGGAATCTAATCCTACTCCCTTGAGTAGAGGTGTAGAACATGATCGAGAATGAGAAACATCTCAAGGGGCTGTATTCTGTGTCCTCACTGCAGACCAGGTCTATCACAATCTGGATTCAAAGATTTTTTGTTCAGTGCTGATTAATTTCACTTGTGAAATATTTTGCAGCAAAGCTCTCTTGTCATATATATATTCACAAATGAGTATGCCTTTAAATTGTGGCTGAATTTTTTACTATTTAGTAAAAAACTTAAATATCTCAGTATTTTTAATTTACCAAAATTATGAAGAGCAGTATGTCTGTTTCTCAGAGTCTGCTGTTGAACCTTCAAACTATTGTTGAAGAGTCTTCTTAGAGAATTAGTTCAACTCTAGTTATTCTCCTAAAATATAGGAGCAATTTAGGTATCTGGCATCATTTAACTTTACTAAATCCACCAATGAATTTTTTTCTAGTCACTGCTTTTTCATAATTTGAATGCTGAAGAGAGATTTTTGTGTAAGACGGTTTTCTCTACTTAGCCATGTTCTTTACTGAGCAGTTTGTGATATCAGAAGACACCTCATCTTTAAAAAGAAGGACATTCTAGAAGACATTGTTAAAAGACACCCTAGGAATCTGCCTATGCAGGCCCAGTGCCCCCTTTCTTGCCTAGATTGCATTTATTCCAGCTCACACATGTATATGCACACACACACCAAGTTCACAGCCATTTATGGGCATATGCACAGCCATATATGATGTACCATCATTTTGGTAGGAAATTTCATATCAAAATTAAGCTGATCAAAGCTGATAAAGCTTCTAAAATGATTCATTTACTCGCTCATTATTTCTATAAAATCAAACCTGGAAACTGCTTTCTAAGTTCATGTGTTTACCTACCACAGGAAAACAGGGCACCTTGGACAGCTACTGAATTATTTAATCAACAAGTAATTACGTTAGATGGAGTAGAGTCAGGGTCAACAAAATAGAAGTGAAAGCACTACAGTTAGCCTCAAAGGCCCTGCTCTCTTACACTTCTGAAGCGTCCTGGTCATCCTGCACATTTCTTTACTAATCTTTCTCACAGATTTACTGGGATTCCATCCTGACCCGCCTTCTATGATGGGCAACTGAATTTTTAACAAAATAAACTTTTTATGTAGACCATCATAGAATGGATTAAAAAATCACTTATCTGGACCTGACACTGAATCCCCAAGCCCTTTTATTCTTCAGACTTTGGCAAATTATATGGTCAGGAGGTAGCCTGGAATAAAACTCCACTCAACAAGCAAACCAGAAAATTCCAGTAATTCATGATTAAGTAAACTTCCCAGTAAAAGCTGTGGGCCCTTTTTGTAAAAATAGTTCATGACCTGGCATATCAGAAGAACCCTAATCCAGGGAGGTGGGGGGGGGGGAATCCTCCCACACTAGCTGGTAAAGATGCAGGGCTTTGTTCTGAACTTCAATTGCATGACCTCCCTTCTTTAGTGATTGAAAAAAAAAATAAATAAATAGTTAATGATAAAAAAAAGAAGCTAAATGAAAGAAGGAAACTTAATCATCGTGCGATTTTCACAGCTAATGACAGTTCTGAAATAGCAGGAAAGATTATTTGGCGACTACCTCATTCAATAAAAAAAGTTAAATAACAAAACCATTGTAAATTAGAGTTCAACTCTAAGTAAACTAAAAAATCTTCTCATTGATTTTTCAATTTAAGCAGAAAAATAGATTGTGTAACCATACCAGAGCCATAGTTTCCAATAAACCAAGCTGTCACAGATGGTTAATACCTCAAATAGACCATCAGAATATCGCTCTATTAGAAGATCTTGACCTATTTAGTTGTCATTGTAAAAACCTGGCCACAAACAATATTAGGGTTCTAATAGAACGTTTTAAAGAATTATTGGAAACTCTGGTTATATCAGGAGTAGGCAGAACTACACATTACCAAAAGTGTGAATCTATTACAAAGTGCTTTTACCTGTATTTTTCTTTGAAAAAACACACTTTCTGGTCTAATATTAAATAGGGAACAGTTTATAGAGACACAAGAAAATAAGGAAGACCTCTAAAAGGAAGAGTACATGAATTATTTGATTAAGTATGAGTAGTGTTTTGAATTTTCTCAAGCTTAAAAAATCAAATAAAGGTCCTGTTAAGTGGGTAAAACTACCTGCTAGCAAAGGGCCTGCCTGTTACTCAGTGTAGATCTCAGGTTAGAAAAAGAAGAATCCGTGTAGATTCAAGTTCAGACCACATCTTTGCACTTGATTTGGAGAGCTACATTTACAAATTATTCTAACAGATGACACATCACTGGTATGTAAATTCTACTACCCAGCAGGAAAAAACAACACCACTTTCCCTTCAAGAAGAAATAATTTCTTTTCTTTGTTACAGTTAGGGGAACCTCTTATCCACAAAGTTCACAACTGAGTAAATCAGTTGCCAATAATTCATGACTGAAGTATTGCTTTCTCTTTGATTGATTTTAAATGTATATACCAAATATTATTGGGATGAAATGGCGATACCTATTATAGGACTTCTCTGGCTCCTCTGCTAAGTGACTCAACTAACAATGACACTCTCCCCCAACACCACCTACCATCACCACTTATCAGTATGAAAATCACTCATCTAGGAAAAAAGCAAAACCTGCAATGAACACCTGTTCAGGTAGAGGCCAGGACCATAGTCACACATTGGTGGAGAGAAAAAGCAAGATAGAGCAAACAGGTGAGTCATATCCTTCTCTTCCAGGAGTCTCCTGTTACCCTGGATGACAGGAGAAGCTGTAAGAAGACTGAGGGGCAGGGAAAAAAAAATAAGGGAGATGTAGAATGGAACATCTACATCTGGAAGAGAGATGTAGAGAGAGAAAGAGAGAGAAAGGAGAGCAAGATAGGAACATTAAAGACAATGAGCAAGTGTAGACTATACTAATCAAAAATAGGTTCTACTGAAGTATCTCATAAAATAGTATTACAGTTACCAACTTCCCACTTATGTTCATACATATAAATGCATATTTTCCTCAAAGAAGAAACTGATGAAGGAAAAAAGGAAAGATGGCCCTGAATGAATCAGGTTTACTGTTTTTTTGTTTTTTTATAAAATTGGCTAGGGGAGTTTTAAATTTGGAATTCAATTGTCTAATGTTTTTTGAGAATCTTCTATATGCTATGTGTGATAGACCAGTGCTTCTCAAATTGTAATGAAATATGAATTACCTGGAAATCCTATTAAAATGAAGATACTGATTCAGTAGGTCTAGGATGAGACCCGAGATCTCACATTTCTACAAAGTCCCCAGATTTTGTTGATATATAACAGAGCGTGTCTTCCAGTAGTTGACAATTTGTGCTTCCCACCAGGAAGCAGATATATCTAGTGATTCTTCATCCTCTACTTGCTGCCTTTAGCAAAATGTGGTATAATGTGGATAATTTGCATGTGGTGAGTTGTTTTTTGTTTTCAGAAAGATATTTTTCTCCTCTGGTTAGTACTCAGTTTCTCCAATGCAAATTCCATTGTAACAGCTACAGCTGTAATACATAGATATTTTCTTTGCTTACTAATTAATAGAATTTTCTCCTGCAGTAGAATGTTTTTATGCTTGAATGCTCAGGAGGATCCCAGGAAGTAGTCTTTGGCAGCCAAGAGTGGCAGAAATCCCATGAAACTCAGCAAAAGACAAAGGTTCCCATCTGGGTCTTCCCCCAAGTGACTCAGACTGTGTTAAACCAGTTAACCTCTCTGGGCCTCAGTCTTCTCAGATGTTAAAGTTAAAAGAGTTGTCCTTTCCAGCTCTTATTGAAAATAATTTTTAAAAATGAGAGAAAGTAAGAGAGAGGTAAAGAGAATGCACTTTGTCTAGGTTATAAGCTTTACAAGGGTGGTAGCTATATGGCTCTTGATTGATACATGCCTGGTATGTCAAGTGGTTCTATTGATAGGAGTTCTTCTTTGCCTTTCAGATGGTATTTTTATCAGGAAAACATACCGGAGCAAGTTAAAATCTGCCCAGGGAAGAATGCAGGTGCCTTCTGTGACTATAATAGCATTAATGACTCAGAAACAAAAAGCCAGACAGTTGTAATGACGTGAAGCTTTATTGACAAAACAGTTCACACCTTGTACTGGTTGTTTGTTAAAAGTCAGGACCAAATCACTGAAGCTTTAAAAGCTAGATCACTGCAGTCTTTTCACCAGGCACTGACAGGGGTAATTATTGTGGTTCATGGCACAGCCCAGGACTCCCATTTCAATTCTAGCATAGAAAGGAGTTGTTTTTACTTTGGTGCACAGTAAATATACTTTTTGCATGTATTAATATAAACTGCTTTAAAATGTAAAGGTGCCAACGCTAAATGTTAAAGGCTCTGTATTATCTTCTTGATTTTGAATTAAGATTTCCTGCCTTCCTAAGTACCTTTCAGCAAAGAACAATCTGTTCATTTCACATTTTTGGATTGTTTTTAGCCTCAGACTCAAACCAGGTTTACAACCAAAATAACTAGTCCTTACTCAGCTTATGTTTTATTATCCATCACACAGAAACCATAAGGAAATCTATGCCCTAGTTATCTGTTGCCAGATAACAAATAACCCTAAAACTTAATGGTTTCAACAACACTTACTATCTCACATTTTTCCTGGGTCAGGAATTGAGGTGTGGCTTAGCTGGATCCCCTGGCTTTGGGTCTTTCACTAAGCTACAGCCATCTCTAGATTTGACTAGGAAAGACCCTCCCCCTAGCTCCTTCCCCAGTGGTTCATTTCCTGCCTCTATTCCTCATGGGATCTTCCTCCTTCAACTCTTTGCTGCATGTGCCTCTCCATAGAGCATCTTACAACATTGCAGCCTTCTTTATCAGAGTAAGCAAGTGAGGGGGCAAGAGAAAGTGCCAGCAAGAGAGAGAATGCTACTAAGACTGAAGTCACAGGCTTTTGTAACTTAATCATGGAAGTGACAACCCATCACTTTTGCCATGTTCTGTTCACTAGAAACCAGTCACAAGATCCAGTCCACTTTCAACGGCATAAATGCCAGAAGTCTGGAATCATTGGGAGCCATGTCACTAGCTGCCTACCACAATGTGTAATTAAAATTACCCCCTCATTGATTCCAGCCAAACCTTTAGAGTTACATCTAGAATTATGAATAGTTTCAAAAAGCAAAATATGAATTAAAAAGCAAAATGCACCCACCTCCACAGCAGTGCAAGAGACTGTATGACTCATTCAGATATAGAGTCTGATAGGTGTGGTTGAAATAGGCAAAGAAGGGGCGCCTGGATGGCGTAGTTGGTTAAGCGTCCGACTTCAGCCAGGTCACGATCTCGCGGTCTGTGAGTTCGAGCCCCGCGTCGGGCTCTGGGCTGATGGCTCAGAACCTGGAGCCTGTTTCCGATTCTGTGTCTCCCTCTCTCTCTGCCCCTCCCCCGTTCACGCTCTGTCTCTCTCTGTCCCAAAAATAAATAAACGTTGGAAAAAAAAAAAAAAAAAGAAATAGGCAAAGTACTATCCATAAGAACCTCACTCTTCTGACAGCTCCTTTTGAATGAATGGACCTTTCTCTCCTTCATGGACTTGTAATTTCTAAAATCCTACCAATCCTGCCCAAAACTACTCCTAACTAATTATGACCATATCCCTTGATTTGAAAACTTTGTAATTAAAATCTCCTTTAATCTACTCTACAAATAAACAATAGCCTTGAAACAAAAACTTTGTGAGCAAACACAAGAACTACCTTTATTCTTGCAGATTAGCATAAGTCTACATGCCTGTTACCTAAAATAAATTTAATAAACATCCTTTTTGCTTCATGTTAACTTTCGTCCTAGACATCTGTGATATTTGTGTGTTTGGTAGGGAATTGTGGAAAATGTTCTCCATCTCTCCCATAGAAATCTCTGTTTAACCATGTTTAAACATGTTTATACCTTTTGCCTCAAAAGTGTACTAGGAGACATGGGAAATATAACCTAAGGTTACAGTAAATAGGTTATGTAAGATTTAAAAATTCAGAAGCCATAAAATGTAACATGGACTTTCTTGGGATTCTAAGGAGTAGGTATCTTGATAAGGAGGCAGGATAGTGGCTTGTTTTTCAATAAGAAGACAATAATGAAGTGCACTCTGAAGGAAAAAAAAGGGAAAAGATACATAAGCAAAAACAGAAAAATCAATGAAGGTGGAAACCAAAAAATGGAACAATGTACAGAGGAAATTGTAAAATCAGATGGTGACATGGGTCAAAAGCCACCAGCCACATCCAAACTCTCTTAAGAGAATGTTCTAGTAGCTAAATTGTGAATTAGCCAGATGGAAAGCATAGATAAAAGGCTAATACGGCTATTAAAAGGAGTAATTAAAATCCAAAGGAAGTGTTTTATTTTTTCTTAAAATGAATATGAACCAAATGTTGTTAAATTGCTTTTTAAAGTGCATTAAACAGCTCTGTGTGGAGTTCAGTACCTTTTCTCTTTGGTTCACTTTCCCCAGAATTAGTTTCCAGATTTTCCCAGGTGTCTCTGATGCCAATAATAAAAATCTCTTTGGGCCTGTTGAGTAGGTACTAGATAGAGTACAATCCTAGGTACTAGGATATCCTAGGTACTAGGAAACCAGTTAGAGGCCAACCTCTGGCCTCAGGCCTGAAGCATCCTGGGGAAGTGGGTCTGGTTCATGAAGCAGTCAGTGAGAGCTTGGGCAGTCTTCAAGGGGGCTCCCAGTCAGATGTGGTTCCCCTTACTGTGAAATCCAGAAAGGGGAAAAAAAGTATTATGCTCATAAGATTTCCTCATATTCAGCCATCCATTTGCTAATACATTCTCTTGACATAAGTAGCCTACTAAATTCCTCTTTCCTCATCACTAACTCTAAAATGACAGCTTAAGGATTATCCTTTCTGCCATTTACCATGAAACATAGCTCCAAACCAGTTTGTTGTAGGTTTCTGAGCTTAACCACATAGCTCACATTGAGTGGATAATCAATCATTCTATGACTAAATCCATCTGGAACAAATTTGAAGAAGTGGTCATGTAGGTTTTTTTTTTTTTTAAATTAAACTGAAACCAGAGTTGATTTCTTTTTGCAAAGATTTAAAAGAAAAAAAATTATAAAACTCAACAATGACTTCCCCCACCCCAGAACTCATGCATGCTCTCTGAGTAAGACTGGTTCTGTCCTGCCCCCATTTTGCATTTCATTTAATTTTTCAGAGAGATAGTCCTTGAGTGCTTTGGAGGAGAATCCCTTCTCAGAGAATGAGGTCACATTCCCTCCTTGGATGGAAGGAAAAGGAGACATTTTGTGGCCAGGTTGTCGCCATAACTTCATGCTGATCTTAAATTCCCAAACACAATCTTAAATTCTCAACTGAGTGATTATGGAACTAAAAAAGTCTGTTTCTAGCCATTCTTGCTGGATCCACTACTTTTTACCCTGTAGGCATAAAAGGATAATTTAAATATCATGAGCCTTGGCTTTAAAGAACTCCACCTTTACCTGGCTAGACCCCAAATTGTTAATGTAAATTTAGAATATATTTTCTCATGTACACCCTGAAATATGCACCATGCATGCATTCATTTGTTCAGCTTTTAGTTGTTTATTCTCCAAATCATGTATCGATGTGTTCAGTTTATATGTATTCAAACTGTACTAGATGCCTAACATACCACCTTACTTGCAAGGACTTTTCAGGCTAGCTGAAGAGGTAAAGTAAGGTCCGATTTTTAAAAAATTAGATGACACAAATAATTCAGCTTAACAATTCAGGTCAACAAAACATTAGTTGAGAGCCTCATTCCCCATGTAGTCAATGGTAAAAGCAGTGGTAGAGTCCAGAGGAGGAATTGGTTGCTGCAAACAGAAGCCATACGGGCTTTTTGGAGGTAGTGGATGTAATCGAAGTCATGAAGGATGAACTGGATATAAATAATCCCGAGAAGAGAAGGGGCAGGCTTTGCTGGGTGGATGTCCTGTATACAGAATAATGGTGACAATATCATGTCACTGTTTGGGGTGAGGGAAAGGGGGGCTATTGTGGGGGCTACAGGAAACAAGATAGGAAAAGTCACTGAATCATTGGAGGACAGTTTATATGAACCCTGAATTCTTGGTTAAGCCATTCAGATTTAGTAATGTCGTAACTAGTAAAAGATTTTGAGCAAAGAATGACATAATGAAAACACTGCCTCCAGACAGTTGTAGGATGAGGAGGAAAAATAAATATACACATATGGTTAAATACGTTAAATCATCTTAATAGGACTGGGATGGATCTGACTTCTTGTAAAGTGAGTGAGTTCCTCAAAAAAGAATTGCATTAATTTTCAAGTACTGTACATATAATAACAATGCTAATACGAAACATAAAAAGAGTTTGATCCACAAGGACTATTTTCAGGATCACAGTAATTTGTTTAAAACTATTTCTAACAGACACATTCATTATTTTTGCATGTAAGTGATGACTCAAATCTTGAGTCAAAGATGACTCTAACTAAGTAGGGTAAATGGTTTATAATATTGTTTGGCAACATATTTATTCATAAGTATTACAAAGGTAAACATCAAATTGTAAATTAATAATATTTTGGTATAATTTCAGCTCTTACACCCCATGAAATAACCAGTTAGAAGCTAAACAAGCCCTTAAATGATCTCCTGAACAATCAGCCTTTCGACTCATGTTCACATCCATTAAACTGTAGAATGTTCATTAGTCATAATATATGGCTGAAGGAATACAGAGTAAGTCTCTAACCATAAACTATGTCTGAACATAGACCTTTAATAGTACTCTCTTATTTCTAATATGGTTAAGGCTGTGATGCTGTGAAATGCAATGAACATAACCTAAGCAGAGTCATGCTCTGATTATAACAAGGTTTTCGCAATTACAGGAAATTATGGCAAGAGGTAATTATCCATAGGCCCACTTTCCTCTATATGCCCCCTATCATCCATTTTGCATGTAAGCATGAACCAAGAAATAATCTGGTTATATACAGAGGAGAGCAAAAGTTCTCCTGGTATGGCTAGGGGAAATGCATTTCCTAGTTAAAAATTATCTTCATTAAAAATAAGAATTTAAATGGAATACAAAAAAAGAAGGGGCTGTTTGAGAGTGGGAGTAAGGCTGGACTGCTAAGCTAATAAAGCAAGAACTTAAGAACATAAGACTATATAGTTTACCTTATGAAATAATCCAAAGGAGTCTTAACTAGATTTAGATCTCCCTTCACTAAGTCGTGATAGTGTGTGGGTGTGTGTGTGCACGCACACATGTGTGTGTTTAAGACCTACCCAACAGCTAGAACTTTGCAAAGGTAAAACACCTATTTTGTCTGTTTATTGATCTGTTTAAGCTTCCATTCTAAAACACTCCATAAGCAATAGTCACGCCTGTGCTTCTCCTTTACAAGAGTGGTGTCTTCTGGAGATTATGTATTAGTTGTCTAGATTTACTTTATTCTTTTACATTTGATTTGGGGATAATATGGGGAAAGAAAGTTTTAACATTTGCTTTGATAATTACAGTTTGGGAGATAGCACAAGACCACAGACTCACTATCCTATAACTGTAAGATGATTCAACAAACTTGAGTTGAGTAACTATTGTGTGCAGAGCACACAATACAAAGATGCTGAGAATACAAAGATAAAAGCTTATATTGCCTGCCCACCCTCAAAAGTTCACCACCTATGAGGAAGTGGACAGCATTGACAATGTGGCATTTTGAGTCGCATTTTAAAGACTTCCCAGAGAAGGTGACATCAGGCCTCAGTCTAAGGAAGTTGTGGGCATTAGCCTTTAACAATTTGGAGAAAGAGAAGGGGGGAAAGGAGAAAGAATGTTCCATGCAGAGGGAAGAGCACTTGCTAAGGTCAGAAGTAAAAGACAAAAGAAGGGGACAGGTGTTCTGTATGATTCAGTGTGCAGCACATGACTGTAGGTAAGGATCAAATCATGAAGGGCCTTGCACAGCACATTAAAAAGTTTAGATTTCATCCTGAAGATGGTGGAAAAGGACATAGTGAGTTTTCCTCTGCACCAAGTGAAAGATGTCCTGTACAAATATGGGACTACTGCAAACCCAAAGGAAGTCTGCTTGCTTCGCTCACAGAGGAGATAAACACATCATTTACTTTTAAAACATTTCTGAATCCTAACTTTGTTGACTCAGATAATTTCATTGTAAGTAATCAGGACTGGTTCTAGTCTCCATTTATAACAGTGCTATAAGGGCAAATTAAGTATGGATTTCATTCTAAAAATAGCACAGCTCAAATTTTTAATGAAATGCAATGCAATAGGGAAAATAGCTCAAGAAACAGCTAAAAACATCAGCATTAAAAATCCACTCAGCAGTTAGTGCGTTGTTCCAGGCCATTATGATTTTATCCATCCAGAATATAACTGTAACTCGTAAAGGATTTTTACTACTTGGGATTTATTCCATCTTAAAGCTTGTACTAAAACTTATTGGAAGACTAATTTGAAAGTAAAATTTAACTCAGCCTTTCAAGCTACAAGAAGTTCTATACATTCACCTTACTTGGCAGGGAATCCCTTAGTCTTGTAAAAGAAAAAAATAATGTCGTAACAATTGTATAAATACTATGGAAGCATTGAGTGTTATTTATTGTGTTTTGCCATGTTGTAATATAACGGTGCTAGAATTTATGCATCAAATCCAATGGAAAGCCCAGTTGGTACCTTCAACAAATTGGGGCCATAAAATTTATATGGGCCACTGATGTGTACCTCGGGTTATCCAGCAGCTGGTTTCCTAATAAAGAATGCCAGCATTCGGTAGTCAGAGCACAACTTGTTTAGGACCCTGAACCAGACAAAGGGGCATGCTTTTACCCTTAAGAAGGCTCTGGTTAAGGAGGAGGTTGGGAGCGACTATTTAAGACCTCTCAAGGCAGTTGACTTTCTAGAGATAGCAAGTTTGCTGCTGCTGTTCTTTCTTAACGAGGATACAGCTGTCCCAAAGTCAACTGGACAAGCTGCTTTCTGTAGTGATCTTACATTGACCCAAAGTAATCTGGGAAAAGAAGCATAAAGAAGGTGGGCATGAGCTGGACCTTGAAAAGAAATCTATCCTATTAAAGTACAGGGGCTGGGGAGAGGCTCATGGGGGGCAAAGTCAGACAGATGGCAACATGTGTCTTACACATGGCAGTATGTAGCCTGGCTGATGATCATATAAGAATGCATTGATAAGTTGGAATTTAAGGAAAAGACTTGTTTTTATATTAAACCACCTGTTATGTTGCAGTGAGGTGCAAGCTAATCATACAGGACCTTCTGCATTTTATCAACATCTACATGAGTAATGATGAGACTAGTTGCAGGTGTTGGAGTTCTGGGGGCCTGGACAGCAGCCCACCTTCACTGAGGAGATAAAGATGGCAGGGGCACCCTGCTGAGCTCCCAATTGGTGCACTGGAGGGTCACAGCACTGGGCCAGGAAAACAGCCCTCCCAAACCATTGGTGAAGCAGCAGTGCCCAAGGCCTACAAACCAGGAAGAGATGTCCTAACACTAGTTTGGATGTGACAGCAGTCAGAGCTCTGAAGTTAAAAGAATAGTCTGTTGCGGCACCTGGTGTCTCAGTTGGTTAAGCATCAGCTCTTGATTTCGGCTTAGGTCATTATCTCACAGTTGTGGGTTTGAGCCCCTTGTCAGGCTCTGTGCTGACAGTGCAGAGACTACCTGGGATTCTCTCTCTCCCTCCCTCTCTCTCTGCTCCCCCCCTGCTCTCTCTCTCTCTCTCTTTCTCTCTCTCTCTCTCTCTCTCTCTCTCTCTCTCAAAATAAATAAACTTAAAAAGAATGGTCTGACTGATCAGGGTGAAATTGAGAAAGGGCAAATACAAAATTGAATGTTTAAAGAGCAAGAAGGAGTTAGAGGTGGAAGATAGAGAAAGATAGTATAAGAAGATGACGGAAAGAAGTCAGCCTAGCCACCTGCCAGTTTGTCACACTATAACCATATGCACAGTGTTTTTCTTCAAGCTTGAAATTCTTTCATTTTTTTCCTGTTAATTTTCTCAGTTAAACCCTTGATATCGAAACAAGAGTCTGTCATATCCACATACATAATTTACCTACAACTATAATGAAAGCATTGGGAAGAGGTCATTTAGTGTTTGAAGGAAACCAAAATTAATCTTCCTAAAGACTATTTTTAATATGCCACGGTCTTACCATATTACTAGCATTGCATTTACAACAACAACAACAACAACAACAAATGGCTCAAAATCAAACTTTCCTGTATGGTGTGATTGAATGGATGCTTCATCAACTGCAAATTATTCAGATCACCATTATGTTTTGTGGAGACTCCTCATGTGAAAAGTCAGATGTCAATGTTTTCATCTTAGAGTCTAACTCTGAGCCTTGTCCTTATGAATAAACAACCAGAAATACTTGTCCTGACTTTACATGCAGTTGTTTCCACTACACTTGAAAATATTCCCCATCTGTTCTTTGGTTCTGATTTGTAACTTCAGCACTGTCTTGAAAGATGATGACCATAATATCCTGTTCTTAGCCAATATAATAAAAATTGCTGCTGAAATTTACATTTTCATAGCTTTTTCATAGTTGGAACTTGTTCACACAAAAGTTCTTTCTCAGAGTAACATATAGGTTCTAATTAGAGCTCTAATTAAAGCTATGTTTGCTAAGTAGCCTTTATAAACATTAATACTCCATTGCTGTGAAGCAATTAACTGTCCTTTCGTATCACAAAATAATACTAGATTTCTTTTTGTTTTGCCATATCTCCTTTGTTTAAATGCAGTTTCCCCAATGAGAAAAACTTTAAGAAAGGCTGATTTTGCCTATTCTCATATCCATTTATCTGGACTATGCCAAAGGAAGGGAAGTCATTCAATGCTGTGGTCATTCTCCTGACTGGATTTCAGTCATGACAGACCACATTCAAAATAGGACACTGAGCAAGGAAACAAGGATAGGATATGTAATTATAGACAAGTGCATAGAAAATTATATTAAAAGCCCTGACTTTCTGCAGTTTTTTGCTTCATTCCATCTGTAGACAACAGAGGTGCCAACCTGATATACACTGACTTATAGTCATCTCACAATGTTAAATACAATTTATTGAACACTTAGTGTCAACCAGGTACCATTTGCAGGAGAGGGGGTGTTATTTCAATTAGTACTCACAATACCATTATGAAATAGGTATTATCCCTCCTTGACAGATGTGGCAGTGAAACTTGGAAAGGTTAAATAACTTTCCCTGAATACACACCTAAAATGTGGTATTTCTTGAATTTGAACTGAGACCTACTCGATGCTAAGACCTGTGATCTTACCCACTCTTGTGTCTCAGTCATATTTCATATCATTCTGTCAGTGAGTTCCATAAGAAAAAAAATTTATTCTAGGGTTCTCAGACTTTCTAAAAAGATCAACAAGTCCTCCCATAAACTCTAATTCTTGGTATAATAAATTCTTGGTATAATTAGGTTAGAAAAAAGCTAGCACAAGCACCAAAAAAGTCTCAAATATAATAACCTACGATTTAAAAATATTGTGCAGTGAGAAAATAGTATGATTGTTGTAACTCTGGAAGCCCTGAAACAGATCCCTGGCTGATAGGTCCTTATACCTATCTGGCAGCCTCACAATCATCCACATTAACCACATACATGCCTGAAGCCAAAGATTTTCATTTTGAGGTTTCCATAAACAAATTATTACATTTCTAGGGAAAAATAATTCCAGGCTAATTTCAAAATTAACAATATGAACTGTTCAATTTTTCCATTTTCTTCTAAAATGAAAACTTGGAATATGATAGACTCTACGGATGTGCTCCATGCAGTAACCATTTTGAGTATATATATATATATATATATATATATATATATATATATATATCAGATCTAAGAACACAGTCTTTCTTTTTTCTTCTGTGTTGATTCATGCCAAGAAATTCCCTTAAAGACTGACTTAGTTTGGCATCTACCTTTAACATATCGACTGTATAACTGGCAAAGGTCCATCTCCCTTTGTACTCTACAGACATAGAAACTGTGTATGGGGCGTGTTTCCCCATGAGATTTTTTTTTCAGAGTTTATGCTGCCAAACAAGCATTAAGCAACTCTAAATTCCTGAAAGTATGTAACTTTACAGGTACACAGTAGTGCATTTAAACATGGAGGAGCACTTTCTGTTCATCCCACTCTGCTAACAGAGCCATTTAATCCTGAAAGATGAGTCCACTTTTAGATGCTCCTTTTATACTATAGATCAGAATCCACTGCTGAAAAATGAAAAAGAAGGGAAGAAGAAATAGAGACCTATGATCATGGTTCATCAAAAAGCAAGAGCATGTTATTCAGGTTTCCCAGGATCCAATATTTTAAGTTAGAGAGGGCAGAAGAAAGAAGAGTTGGAAAATGAGTATTTTTTACAACAGCATTCAGGAATTTGGTAAAATAGGCTTTACTTTTGGATTTTTAAAACTGAAAGAGATCTCCGTCTCTCAGAACAGATCTCTGTCTCCCAGATCTCAGAACATACAGTCCATGAATTTGCGTGTCATCCTTACGCAGGGACCATGCTAATCTTCTCTGTATTGTTCCAATTTTAGTATATGTGCTGCCGAAGCAAGCACAGAGAATACATAGTCCAAATACAATTTTGCCTCCGATGGAAATGTAAGGTAAAATGCTTCAAACTCATTTAAAAGTCCAAAGACTATTTAATATGCTAGCTTGAGAAGTCTTTAGGATTGAAACACTCACCGGGTCAGTAGTTCTATTGAACAGTATTTTCTTTAGTTTCCTATTGCCTTTAGGTACTCCTTGAACTAATACTCAGGAGTTACTTGAATGCTGTTACCTCACAACACTGAACGTGTTTTAACACAGACAGGAGGGGATATCCCACATCCTGCGTATGTCAAACACAATTTATCAGCAACTTAAATTCAAATATGCATGATAATTCATGAATAACTTGGGGAAAATGGCAACTGTAGTATCAATTTGGAACAAAACCAAAAAGTCAAGTCTCACTTGGTTTAACAGTATATGAAAGATTTGGACACAAGCTGATAGTTGTTCAAATTTAACATTTTGATCACTGAATAATCTTATGCCTTAATATGATGAAGGTTGCAGAGCATTCCTTCCTGAAAAATAATTCATACAGGACAAAAAAATACTAAGTCTAGATTTTAACTCCTACATTGCTCAAGGAAGAGGAATAAAATAACCACTTAAGATGAGACCTTTCCTTGCTATACTTTATCATAGAGCAAGGTTTTCAGATGGTAGGGGATAAATTATGAAAGTATAGAAGTAAACATTACAACTCTACAGAGATATATGTACGTGCATCATGTGTCAAATGAGACAACGCATAGACATTGAATTTTGTTGAACCCTCACAACTTTCTACATTAGGGTTCCTGCAGCATCTGTTTTTTGATTTTTTTGATTAACATTTTCAAACTCAAAGTTGAATGTGTGATACAATGAACATTCAACACCTGCCATCAGATTCAGATTCAGAAATTGTTAACATTCTGCCATATTTTCATGCAGTGCCTTCACATCGTTTTTAAACACAGATGACCTGTCAAATCCCCACCACCACTGAGATCCACATTACATCATTTGCATATTTCCAGGGACGGGAACCTCATTACTTATTAATATATTAAAATGTCCAATGACCATAGTTTTTTTTTTTTCTTACCCTGAACTAAAATCTGCCTTCCTTGGGGCCCCAGGGTGGCTCAGTCAGTTAAGCGTCTGACTTGGGCTCAGGTTATGATCTCGTGTTCGTGGGTTCAAGCCCTGGATCAGGCTCTGTGCTGACAGCTCAGAGCCTGGAGCCTGCTTTGGATTCTGTGTCTCTCTCTCTGCCCTTCCCTGCTCTCTCTCTCCCTCCCTCTTTCTCTCTCTCTCAAAAATAAACATTTTTTTAAAAAATCTGCCTTCCTTGAATTTCTACCCTTGTGTTCTAGTTCTGCCTTTGGAAAGACATGGTCAAGACTTTTCCCTTCTTCTCTAAGTGGCCCTTCAAAACCCTTAAGTTCACTTTTATAACAGACCATCTCAGATACAAATTCTATTTGTATTTTCTTCTCTTGTAAATTGAGTGCAGTGGGTAAAAAGATAAGGAGATGTAAGGAAGGAAGGAGGGGCTATAGGCCTTCTTAAGGGCCCACAAGATTTCATATGTGATATTTTCATTTTCATTCAGTTTGAAATTTCAATTTTCAATTTCAATTTTATCTTCTTTAAACCATGAGATCTTTGGAAGTGTGTGTCTTCTTTTCCAAAAGAAGGAGATTTTTCTGGTTTTGTTGTCATCAATGTTGTTTCTATCAGATTTGCATTGTAGTGAAGGAACAAAATCTGTATATTGTAATTTTTGAAATGTATTTAGACTTGCCTTAAGGCTAGCATATGATCATTTTCTTTTAACATTCTCTCAGTGCTTGAATAGATTATGTATTTTGTGTAGCCTTCTATGTATATCAAGTAGTTCAAAGTTTTTAATCGTGTTATTCATATTTTCTATTCATTTCTGAAAATGTATGTTTATTTGTTTAGTTACTAAGAGAAATATGTTAAAATCTCTCGGTGTAATTGTGTGTATTCATTTTCCCTTTAGTTTTACCTATTTTTGCTTTATCTATATGGAGGCTCTGTGATTAAATGCATTTCTATCCTGAATTTCTACATTTTCCTGGTAAACTAAAACTTTTTTCACTACATAGTATTATTTTTTATTGTCTAGTAATCTTTTTTTTCCTTAAAGTCAGCTTTGTCTGATATTGATATTGCAAAGCCAATTTTCTTTTGATTAGTGTTTGCATAGTATTTTTTCATCTTTTTTTCTTTAACTTGTGTCCTTATATTTAAATTGTTTCTCTTGGGGCATCTGGGTGGCTCAGTCTGTTGAACGTCTAACTCTTGATTTCACCTCTGGTCATGATCCCAGGGTTGTGGGATCGAACCCCACATCAGGCTCCAAGCTGGCGTGGAGCCAGCTTGGGATAGTCTGTCTGTCTGTCTCTCTCTCCCTCTGCTCCTCTCCCCCACTCACTCTCTCTCTCCCTCTCTCTCAAATTGAAAACAAATTTTTTCTCTTAAAACAGAATTTTTAGGTTTTTTTTCTTTGTAATGAACATGAGCATTTAATCTACTTATATTAATATAACAATTGCTTTGATTCGGTTTAAACTACCATTTTACTATTTGCCTTCTATTTGTCCTGCACATTTTAGTTTCCTTTTCTTTCTTTTCTTGCCTTCTCATTTTGTATTATGGCATTTCTCCCCGAATTAGATTTGTAGTTTTATGCTATTTTACTGTTCCTTTAGTGTTTTCCCTAGGGATTACTTTGATATGCATCCTTGATTTATCAAAGTGTAAAATAAATTAGTAGTTTTACTTCTTCCCAGACAATGCAAGGACCTTCAAATACTTAAACTCTATTTACCTTCCTGCCAACGTATTATTCTCATGTATTTTAATTATAAATACTTTATAAATCCCAAATATGTTATAAACCCCAAATATTTTATAAATCCCCAAAGACCTTCCTATTATTGTAACAAATACAGTCAGTATTCATTTAGATTTACTCACATATTTATCCTTTCATTGCTTTTCATTGTTCTGGAATTTTGAATCAAAAAGAGAAAGGAATTTAGTGCAAATTTGGTGAGTTCCACCCCTCCTTCATCCTACCTCTTTGCTTCATTTGGAATTCAGAAAAACATAAGGGCCCTGAGGCATATGGGGAAACATTGTGCAGAAACATAAGTAAGATGTAATGAAATGGGTAGGAAAATATACACAAGAAGGTAACATGCTCTGAAGGCAAGAAGCACAAAGATGTGCTTTATTTAAAAAGCCTTAAGCAGTTAATGATTTGGAGAAGTATTGCCAAATTACACTCAGCAAATTTAGTAGTATGCCCCAATTTAGTGGGCACAAAAGCTGTTTATTGTTGAATGAACAACAAGTATAATGTAATTGGTTTCATACAATTAGGAGGTCACCAAGCCATGCTTGTTATAATTGGCATTGCCATAGCCAGGGGCTTGTGTGACCTCAAGCGATGATTGGCCTGAAGGAGTAAGCCAAGAATGTGTGTGCTTTGGGCTAGGAAGACTGACTAATCTGGCTGCAAGGCTCAAGGAGGGGGCCAGGAATCAAGTCACAGTGCTTAGGCAGGGCATGGTGGATTCAGCTGAATGTAGTCAGTCTCCATTCAGTTCATCACTCTCCAGGGGTTTGATCTGGAGCCGGGGATGGAAGGTGGTTGGGAGGAGGGAGGTAAAGTGGTAGGGCACCAGGAAACCACAATTGAAATGTCAGTTCAAAGGCATCCCATAATAAGATGGGATCATAATGCTTCTGAAAGCCATCCAGTTTGAAGCTGGTCCCCAGCTTGTATGGAACTTTCACACAGACTGTCTTTAATTCCTGGTACTGAACCACCCTAAAGCAAAGATTAATGGTGCCACTTCTTTCAAAATACAGTTTTACCTACACAAGGTTGTGGGTTGATGACTGGTTGTAATATCAATCCAAATACCAGGGTCATCTTTTCCCAAACATATTTTTAATAGGTAATTAAGTTTAAGAAGTAAAAAAAAAAAGGGAGTTTACCTGAGAAATGTCATATTCACAGAGGTGTGAGAGAACACTCTTGACGACTAGCAATCATCTATCAAGTAGAAATGTTTTTCCTTAAGATTCCGAAAGCAGTAAGTTTCACTGTGCAAGTGTGCAAAAAGAGCAGAAAAATAATTAAGGACTCCATTTCTTTGCTTGTTCTGTTTTGGCCTTGTGAGCAATTGGTTCCTTTGGTCTGTGTGTAGTACAGGTGAGTCACGAGTTGAACTGGTCATGTGTACCACTTGGTTTTCTCCCCCATGTTCATGAACTGTGTGTCTAACCTCATCTGATCATCTTGCAAATGGGCACCACTAGCCACAGAGGAAACTGCTTGAGAAAGGGTCCATTTGTAGTGAAAATCAATCATCGTTGCTGGAAAAGCAACTCCAAGTCCATGTAGCATGGTTCTTCCATATGAGAACAGCATATTTCAAGGTTCTGATAGAACACAGGGCAATGACAAGGACTTCCAGGACACTAGATTCACCACCCTCTAAAACAAAGAAATGAACTGTCAGTGAGGCTGATGTTTGTTGATTTTGGTGATATTTTTGTTTATCATTTAAAGCACACCAATTATTAACAATCTGTTTTGCCAGAACAGATAAGAATCTAGAACTATAAATCTACTGCTGGCCATAGATGAAGACAGTTCTCTTTTGTTACTTAATATCAGTATTTATTTTCTCCACTAGAACTGCTTAGCTTGGGCGAATTCTAGCTGATAATTTCAGAAGGGTGAAAAGCTAACTAGAACTGGGCATTTAGCCCAGATAAATCTGATTCCAGTACTATGAAAGAAGCAGCAAGGGAAATAGAAAGTCTTTGACAAAAATTGTTGATAATTGGCTAAGGACTGGGGAGGGAAACAGAAGACTTGGAGAGCTATGAATGTTATTCTAATAGAGAAGAAAGACACAAGGGAGGAATCAAGGTACTACAGATTAACAACCATCTCTTTAATTCTAAGAAAAATTGAATATATATACATATATAAAACTACAATTAAAGGTCTGCTATCCAAAACTCAGGAAATGAATCTTTCTGAAGACCAAAACTGCAGGGGCAAAATGGAAATCTAGCATTTCAGTTTCTACTCTGTGTGACCTTGGGCAGGTCACCTCACGAATCTACATTTCAGTGACGTCCTCCTGCCTCATCCATAAGTTGTGCATGATGTGACCACTTATTCCATAGAGCTGTTATCAGGATTAAATCTGAGGCTTGCAGATCCAAATTTCTAATCAAATCATAGATGTTTAAATATTGCTAAGTATTTGTCTATTTTTGCACCAATTCATGTTAGAATTTTAACAAGTTTATATATGAAGTTATATAACATGTCACACACCATCTTGTTAATCAAAATTTAAGCAATATGGTTTAATGTCTTGATTACTCAGCTTATCATTATTAAGAGCCATGAATGAATGAGGCAGCAGTAAAACAGCACTGCTCTCAGCACTTATTCAGATGGTTCCTGCTTTCCAGGATTATACTGAAAAATAAGATGAAAACCCAGAATAACAGTAAGATCCTTACACAATGAGTCCCTTTTATTTAAAAAGTTCTAGGGGCACTTGGGTGGCTTAGTTGGTTAAATGTCCTACTCTTGATTTCCAGTCAGGTGATGATCTAACAGTTCATGAGATCAAACCCCATGCCCCTACCCTCTCAAAATAAATAAATAAACATTAAAAGAAAAAGTTTTATACAGTAAATAGAAACAGTTCTGGGAAACAATTTATTGTCCTGTCACTAGAAAGGATTAGGACCAATCATTCTGAGCAGATGGGTATCTATTTAAACTGTTAAGAATGTGAAAGAAAGGGAAGGGAAGGGAAGGGAAGGGAAGGGAAGGGAAGGGAAGGGAA
>NW_024412441.1:5276759-5320476 GCF_014898765.1 Herpailurus yagouaroundi
AGGGAAGGGAAGGGAAGGGAAGGGAAGGGAAGGGAAGGGAAGGGAAGAGAAGGGAAGAAAAGAAAAGAAAAGAAAAGAAAAGAAAAGAAAAGAAAAGAAAAGAAAAGAAAAGAAAAAAAGAAAAGAAAAAAGAAGAGAAAAGAAAAAAAAAGAAAAGACAGGAAAAGAAAGAAAGAAAGAGAAAGAAGCCAAGAAACCAAGAAAGAAACAAAGAAAGGAAGGGGGAGAGAGAGAAGGAAGCCAGGAAAGAAGGAAGGAAGAGGAAGAGGCTAGGAGTAAAGTAGCTCCTTCTTATAGCAAACATGAATCCTTGATCTTTTTTTCCTACTTTACTCCATTTATGAGATTACATTAGTATGGTTGTAGAAGATACAATAAGATTTTAAATCCACGCAGATGAAGAAATAGCAGCAACTTGAATTTAACCACTGCCTTTTCTTTTACCACAGGATTTCAAAGGACAGCACCATCAAGTAATAGTGCTCCCCACAGAACTAGTAAAGATATGGCCATTTTACCCTAAGTGTTTACAGTCTGGAAAACAAAAAGATATATTTTGAAGATTCTGAACTTCAAAAAATCCATGCATCATTAAGGATGGGCAGTCTATTTTACAGATGGAGAAACAGAGAAAAAGAATTGATGCTGTGGTCCTAGATCACCTAGGCAGTGACAGATGCAAAATCATTTCAGTTCCCTTCCTCCTATTTCAGTGTGTTCTCAACCTTGGTCAGTGGTGGCTTATTCCAAAGTAGTTCTGAATTACTCCTTAAATCTAAAGCAACAGTGTCTAAATGGTAATCTAAAGCATTTAAGCTACAGAAAACATGTTTGCCCATGAAAACACACTGAATGTCCATGTCGTGGTAAGTTATCAAATTATGAAAAGAACATTGCAGAGATTAAAATGTTGCATAAGAGAGAGAAAGCAGCATGAGTCAGGGGTTTGGGAAATATGAGTCAGAATGACAGGAAGGAGCCAAAAACATAGAGAATGAAGGCCTAAGCAGGGACTTAATGGACACCACAGAGATGTGGACACAGTTGCCTCCATTAACTTTTGAGAGGAAACCAAATATGCAGTTCCATAGACTGGGGGTTAGTGTGATAAAGAGGCTAGAAGTGAGAGCCGAGCAAAGATCAGACTGCATTATTTGAAGCAATGATGGTGCCAAAGTCAGCAAGAAAGGGCCCTACAACAGTATAAATCACTAGGAGGGAGAGTGTGGGCACATTTTTGAAAAATGAGGGAATCACCAAATACTGCCATTAGCTATTCTTAATGCATTAGAACGATGAAATGTGAGTTGATTTACGTGTTGTGATATTTTAGGAAGCACACTCTATTATTTTGTTCTTTGGCTATGTTTACATTAGGCTGTGTCTACATAGTTTAGCGCAGTTCCCTGTGGTGTTCAATTCAAATTTCAATCCCACCTTTCAGGCCCTGAATTTTTGCTTATGACTTGAGCCACCATGTTCTGAGCACCTTCGAGCAGGCACTGCACCAGGCTCCTCACACTGCCCCTCCAGCCGTGCTGACTCCAGCTGTCTGCCACTCTTCTCATGCAAACCTCTTTGTTTCATGGCATGTTTTCTAATGTGGCCTGCCTCCTGCCTAGAAATAGCCTCCTCACCTTCTTCAAAATGAAGCTCAAAACTTACCTAGCCTGGCAAACCTTCCACAGTTGCCCACCTCTGATGCTGCCTTATTCCTCCTAGTTTCCGCCCTTCTCGACGCCATTGCTTTACTTCAGTTTCCATTTGCTGACATCTTGCTGCTTTTGCTGTTTCTCACATCTTGCCTGTTACCCTTCCACGTAAATGATTAGTTCAATGAGATAAAACACTGATCCTACTTTCCTTACACTCTAGGTATCGGTTCCCATCAAACAATTATCATTCGCTCATCCATTTATTGAACAAACATTTACTGAAAACCCACTATGTTTCATGCACTCTGCTAGGAGCTAGGAATATGGGGGGGGGGGTGGGAAAGGGGGGAACAGGGACAGGAAACTGCTTGGGATTCTCTCTTTCCCCGTCTCTTTACCCCTCCCCCTGCTCACTCTCTCTCTTTCAAAAAAAAAAAAAAAAAGGAATACAGAAAAAAGTAAGATGTAGACCCCATCCACAAAGAGCTTGGGTCCAGGGCCCAGGGAATGTATTAAGTAATAACTGCTTAAGAACCAAGTAAGCTAGTTGAAAAGCAAAACAAAATTTCCTCTCCCCCAAGTACTTTTTCATAAATTACCAGGAGAATCATAGCTGACCTGAGTTGCTTCCCATATGAATAAAGCAGTGCTTTTGCCACTAGAGATATTCTCACCACAGAGACCTTTCATGAACAAAAAAGCCTGGGAAACCAGGTCTTCTGGTGCACCTGCATGAAGATAGATGTTCTGCTCCAAGTCTCTGACATAGATGTGTGTTTTAGTGACTTTCCTATTACATTAACTTTCTGATATTTAAGAAATATAGAAATGCACACAAGTAGAAAAAAGCATAGGGGTGCCTGGCTGGCTTAATCAGTGGAGCATGTGACTCTTGATCTCGGGATTGTGTGTTTGAGCTCCACATTGGGTGTAGAGATTACTTTATTTTTTTATTTTTTTTTTAATTTTTTTTCAATGTTTATTTATTTTTGGGACAGAGAGAGACAGAGCATGAACGGGAGAGGGGCAGAGAGAGAGGGAGACACAGAATCGGAAACAGGCTCCAGGCTCTGAGCCATCAGCGCAGAGCCCGTCGCGGGGCTCGAACTCACGGACCGCTAGATCGTGACCTGGCTGAAGTCGGACGCTTAACCGACTGCGCCACCCAGGCGCCCCGAGATTACTTTAAAATAAGATCTTTAAAAAAACAAGAGTAAAAGAGTTTAACAATTTATAACGATTCTTATATGACTTTCTCATATGACGTATGCTTTGTGAATAAGTAATGACAGGGTTTTAATTTTTTTAATGGTTTTATTTATTTTTTGAGAGACAGGGAGAAACAGAGCATGAGCAGAGGAGGGGCAGAGAGAAAGGGAGACACAGAATCCAAAGCAGGCTCCAGGCTCTGAGCTGTCGGCACAGAGCCCAACGTGGGGCTCAAACTCACGGACCGTAAGATCATGACCTGAGCCAAAGTTGGACGCTTAACTGACTGAGCCACCCAGGTGCGCCAACAACAGGGTCTTAAAGTACAACTTTTAAAATCATAAAATCGTGTTATTTAAATAAACTAATGAAAAAAAAATTTTTTATAAACTAATGAATTGATAGTATAATCAAAGATGGTTCAAAAAAATCCGGTCCATGTGTCCTTTAGCATTAGATAAACTGCTAAGAGCAAAGGACAGGATAAATATTCTAAGCTTGAGTTGGAGAAGCCATAAAAAAAATGTAGTCAGTTCATTTCCTAGCAGATCCAGCTCTAAGTATGTGATGAAGCAAACAATCAACTCCTTTGGAATAATTTCTTAAAGGTGATTTGATGCAATTGTGTTTTATTGAATTTCAAGAAGTTTCCCATCTGAAAGAATTAAAAATTAAAGTGAGTCCAAGTATGTACAAAGTATGTTAAAAGTATCACAAGTCAGTGGTAGGTGCAGTGAGTCCTATGGAAGTTTTGGTTGTTTGTTTGATAGAGAAAGGGTAGAATATAGTGGCAGTGGAATATTTTTTTACTATTAAATTATTTTAACTCACTTAATATTTTTATTCAATAATCTTTCTCGGAAAGTAAATGGACCTGGTTCTTAAGATGGAGTAGGTCCAGGTGGCACAATGTTTATGTTTAAAACCTATTTAATGATATATTAAGGCCACTGGAAATATTAGCCTATTTATCAAAGAGCCTTAGAACTGAACGCAAGTAGGAAGGAAATTGTAGGACATGGGGAATGTGATGGGGTGGAGGCGGTTTGCAGAGAGGTCTCAGAAAGAAAAGCCGCCCTCACTGGCGAGGCCTCCCTTAGAAAATGCAGCAGCCAGCCCCAGTCCTTGATCTTCTGCCAGCGTGTACTGAGGGAACTTGCCACATCTGAATCTCACATTTCTGTATCTCTCAGGGCTGTTATCACTGCAAATGCTGGCAAATGTTCTTGACATAAAACAATAGGAATTCTGCTGTCATTTCTGCGTTAGCGAGTCATAAAGCTCTGAAAGAAACCCCAGTAGAAATGTTTTCATCAAGTGCATAAGAGAAAATAATAGAAGACACAAAAAAAAGAGCAGGTAATTTCAAAGCAAGATCGTGGCATCTCTGCATAGGACCTTAGAAGGACAGAGTTACAATCACTGATGTGAAAATGATAGTGATGATGAAGATGATGATGATGATGATGATGGATTTCAAAACAAAAATTTAAAAAACGTAACAAAAAGTCACCCAAATTTTAAAACCAGGTTCAAAGAATTATGTGAAGTAGATGCTTTTATAGGGTATTATCCAATAAACAGACATACATCCCCTAAGTATTTTCATCTCCCCTCCCTCTTCCTTTTGGAAAGAATCTCTTTTATCATTCAAAGCCGACATCTGAGGACAAGTCTCTTCTAACCGGAACCTCCTACATTATTACATTAGTAGCGTAAGTGCAGCAGTTCTCCCTGGAAACAGACTTGAAAGGCAACATACCAGGAGCCACTCTCTGAGCTTCTTTAAAGGAAGTCAGGAATTGAGGAATACATTCTCATTGCAGATGGCTCATTTTTTGTATTGAATTTTAGCCCACTATTTGCTCCAAAGCACCACCCTGGGTTTGCCCCAGTGATGATCAAAGGCTCCCTAAGCCTGTGTCAGTTTTTATGCAAAATTTGTCATCTAGGAATTCCAAGTTGTACAATTTTTTTTTAATTTAAAGATTTCTTTAATGTTTATTCATTTTTGAGAGAGAGAGAGAGAGACAGAGAGAGAGTGAGACACAGAACCTGAGTGAAGCAGGTTTCAGGCTCTGAACTGTCAGCACAGAGCCCAATGTGGGGCTCAAACTCACGAACCATGAGATCATGACATGAGCCCAAGTCGGATGCTTAACTGACTGAGCCACCCAGGTGCCCTGAGTTGTACAATAGTTTTTAACAAAGCTTAGACTGTTCAGTTGTTGAGGAATGCCAAAATCACATAATCCTTTCATCTTCTGAACTCATCTATTTAACTTCATAATGTAAGAGAGTTAATTAAATGAGAAGGTAAAAAACGAAACAAAACAATGCGAAGGTAATGTTGAAAAGACAAAATTAAATTTCACTTATAAATTACTGTAATATGAGTGTACACACACACAAATTCACATCACACTTTGACCCCAGAGGAATCCATTATAACAGATTCATTATATTATGACTGAGCATTTTTTACTTTTCTAGAACTAGAAAATGTGCCCTAATCCTTAGGGCACACTTAGTAAATTATACAACTGCTTTGGGGAAATATCTGTTTTTTAACTGAAATTAAATGCTTTGGGAAAATATGTATTTTAAACTACACCAGTCTATCTCCCCTAGACAAATATGATCTAGTTGAATCCTTTGCATTTTGAAATTTGCAAGGAAAGGCAACAGGAAATGCATAGTATTAAATTTGATTTATACCTGGTTATTGGACAGATTTTTAGAGATTTGACAACATAATGATCTCAAATGCAATATATTGGATGGAAAAGGCAAGTATTATACAATTTATTTACACTTTAAAACACAAAACAATATTGTGTGTTCTAATGGATGTAGATCTATGTAATAAATGTAAAAAAAAAAATCTCAGGGAAGGGTTTACACCTACCAGGATAGTGGCAGGTGGGTGAGTAAAGAGATGAGAATACAGTAAGGCTTTAGCTATATCTCAAATGGTTCATTTCTGAAAATAAAGTGAGCCAAGGCAAGTACAGCTAAATGTTAGCGTGTGTTAAATCTGAGAGGTACACACTGGCATCTACAAAATTGTTATCTGAACACTTGAAATCATTTATAATTTTAAACATTCCCAATATAATAATATTACAGAGTATTATCTTAAGAATAGGGCAAAAACTTTATTTCCTTAAAAGAAACTATGATGGCATTTCAGCATAGGGCATATAGTCAATGGTATTATAATAGCATTGTATGGTGACAGATGATAGCTACACTTACGGTGAGTATAACATAATGTGTGGGGTTGTTGAATCACTATGTTGTATTCCTGAAACTCGTGTAACTTATGTGTCAACCATACTTCAGTTTTTTTTAAATGGGGGAGTAGCAACATCTGCCCAACCAACTCAAACTCTGTGCTACCTTTTAACAGACATAGACGAGTGCACTGCGGGGACTCACAACTGTAGAGCTGACCAAGTGTGCATCAATTTACGAGGCTCCTTCGCCTGTCAGTGCCCCCCGGGGTACCAGAAGCGGGGAGAGCAGTGTGTAGGTAAGTACAGCGGAACAATAAGCAAAATCCTGTCCTAAACCTCTTACTTGCTTAAACCTCAGTCATTCAAAACAAAGCACTCATATTTATTTGGAGAATGATGGCTAAAACTGCTTATACTTTCATTAACTACTGATCCGTTTTCCACATTAATGAGAAAGAGCTAACCTAAAGGGTGAGCGTAGTCCGGGTATAAAGTGTCAGTTACATGGTAGACTAAGCAAAAGCATAAATTTGGCATATGGATGGGACCACAAAAGCAACCAAGGAGATCATTTTAAATTAGCTGTTTGGGGGCCATAGCAGTAAAACACTGATGATATGAACCTTATTCACTGGTTCATAAAATAGCATAGCTTATAGGGCAAATGGTGAGGTTCAAATCCCAGCTGTACCCCCAACTCACTTTGAGGCTCTTCACAAGTGACTTACATAGGCTGTGTGTTAACTTTTTCCTTTGTGGTATGGAGATAATACTAGCCCCTACCTCAGGAGCTCACATGTGGGAGTGCTTAGAACAGCGCCTGGTCCTGGGTGGAATAGCTGTGTACTATCATTATGTGACGAGTTAACAGACATGTACTAAACATTCTTTACGTTGCAAGTGGGTGCAGTGCTGGGAATGCAAAGCCAAGTATAGCATGTGCCTCTACTTGAGAGCTCTACTTGAGCTACCTGAGGGCAGGGGCCAGATCTGGTTTGTGTCATTGCTGTCTCCCCAGTCCCTGTAGAGTGCCTGCCAAGTAGATGCTCTGTGCATTTTTTTTTTTTTTTTGAATGACTGTAAGAACATAGTATGAGGAGGCTGACTGGCAAATAAGAAGTAAACAGTAAAAAGTAAATGTGTTCTGGGATCAGTCATGAGGTCCAGCACCAGGAATGAAACTTTCTAAATTGACTCCCTGTGTCAATTGCATTCATATGATATTGACATTGATTTACATACCGTTTTTACCATACATCAGTGGAGAGTACTTCTTTTCTCTTAGTAACAGAGGATAAGAATGTGGGGACAGGGAGCTAGCATCAATTTTCGCCTGAGAATGCTGGCTGTTGACATCAGGATGTCAACACTGAGCTCCTCATGGGCCCTGGCCCAGTTCTGCCTGCCATGGGGTTGTGCCCAGGTGCTGGGATTGGTGCCCAGCCTCTGACAAAGGCCCAGAATTTGTGGGACTGAAGCTGTGATTTAGGAAAAGACTGTGTGGAAAACTCCACAGGCACCAAAGTTTTGCCCACTGGATTAGTCAGGAGAATAAACACCTTAGGGTATAAAAGGTATAGAAAAAGAACTAACTCAACCTACTATGGGAACAATTAAAAATAAAATGTATTCTTATAGCCCTATGTGATATGGCAGGAAGAAACATTCTTAAATTCAGATCTAATTATGGGGCTGCCCTGGTGTTCCCCTCACCCACAGAACCAACTCTACATTCGTCAACAGAACATATAAGATCTTCTTCCATCAGATCCTCTGTGGTATCAATACCTCCCCTCCCCCACAAAATATTACACTTCAGTCCTGTCCACTAGTTATAGTTCCGCACATACATCACACAATGTCACACCTTAGTGTCTGTACATAAGCTCTTTCAGCACCAGGAACATGCACCCCTGGCAAACTCCTATTCAATTTCCAAATCCCAGCTCAGGGTTACTTCTTCTGAGAAGTCTTCCATGATTTACCCAGATATGATTAGTTACTCCCTCCTCTTTGTCAGTACTTCTCAAACTTTGATGGATCTTTTTTTTTAATGTTTATTTTTGAAAGATAGACAGTGTGAGCGGAGGTGGGAGGGTGGGGGCAGGCAGAGAGAGAGAGGGAGACACAGAACTGGAAGCAGGCCCCAGGTTCCACGCTGTCAGCACAGAACCTGACGCAGGGCTCAAACCCATGAACTGTGAGATCATGACCTCTGAGCCAAAGTAGGAGGCTTAACTACTGAGCCACCCAGGTGCCCCTTGATGGATCTTTTTTTGTAAATTTCTAGTCTGTTACAGATCAATACTACTGTAAAACACAATAAAAATGTTGTGGCAATACCAAATTGCTATTCCTAAATACATATTCTGAATTTCTGTACTTATTTGTCATGGACTGGTCCAAATAGTCCATGGATCAGCAGTGGTCAGCAGGCCACACCTTGAGTAGAGTGGTGCTCTCTCTGTACCTTGTGTAGCTTTCTTATTGTTGATCTTATCATTCCATGCAGTAATATGTTTTCATGCCTTTCTTCCATGCTAGACAAGGTGCAATGTACATGTATTTATCATCATTAAAAACCAGCAGTGCCAAACACAGCACTTGCAAATAACAGTGATTCAGTAGATGCTTACTGGTTGAGAAGACATACATCAAGTATTACTGAGGGCTGACTATATACCACATACTGTTCTAAGTGCTGGGCCATCATGGTGAACAAACACAGTTTACAGAATCACGGCCCTCATGGAGCTATTAGAAGATACCATTTATAGAAACTAACTGTCAATACTGGCAGTTATACTGGGTACTAGGCTATAATGGCTATAATACTGGGTACTAGGAAGAACCACGCTAAAATTGCTCTTAATTAGTATGAAGTCTACACTCATTCAACTAATGTTTATCGAGCACCTACTATGCCAAACCCTGTTCCAGGTATTAAGCACACAGCAGTGAACAGACAAAAAATACTTTACCTTTGCCTCAAAAGGATACAGGTCTTATTTGCCATGCATTATAGTGAGGGAGACAGACAAAAGGCAAATAAACACATAACACAATCCCAAGGAGTATGAATGGCTACAAAGAAATATAAAGTAGGAAAAGGGGACAGATGGGGCAGAAGAAGCTACTTTATATGAATGGGCAAAGATGGCCTCCCTGAAGTGACATTTGAGCAGTCACCTCAATAAATGAGGTAGAAAGCCATGTCAATATCATTACCTTTTATTTCAATATTCAAGTGAAATCAAATCTATTTTGCAGCTTATTAATAATAGCTGCCATTTATTTTTACCCATTTTGTGCAAGAAAGTTTGCCTACATAATTTCATGTTATCCTCCCAACAAGTCGACCATATTGTAGTATTATCACTTACAGAGGAGGAAATGGAAGCTTTGAGAGGTTAAGACCATGCTAGTAATTGCCAGAACAAAGATTCCAACTCAGGTTATCCTGAGGCCACTTGAGCATACTGCCTTCCACAGTTTTAGGTAGAAGGGTTCAGCATTATTGTTTTGTTTTTGTTTTTTATCAGAAGTTTGTGTCACTACATAGTCTTACATAGTACGTGCATAATTGTTATTTTAAATCACACACTCCATGTTAGAATTGTCACAAAGCGTAGAGTTAATGAAATTTTATTATGCTTCTAAGATGTTAATCCTACTCTGCAAGTTCTCAGCTGAGCATTTTATAGTTGGAAATATTTATCTGAGAAGAACACAGCCTGGAACACTTCATCAGTGTGTCAGAGGTCACTCTCAAGAGGTAATTTGTGTAGCGTCCTATTCCTTCCATGGCATTCTTTCATTTGATTCTCACAGAAACTTCATAAGATACACATAGCAAGTATTACTATCCACATTTTACAAAAGAAAAAACCGAGATACCAGACGTTTATGTGACTTTGCCAATGTAACCAGCTGCGCAGCAGACCATACCTCCTGTCGCTTAGATTATGCTACATCGCTCGATTCTTCTGCAGTTTTTGACTTTTACCGTTACAAATAATTTTTTAGATCCCCAAACTAACACTAATATATATGTGAAATAGTCATAATTACTCTTCTGTCTTTAAATCTCAACCCACTCAACCAGCTTTATGAAGTCTTTGTTTCTAACATCTCACTCAGCTGCAGAAATGGAGAGTATTTTTAAAACACAAACACTAATTTAAAAAGATAGGGACAATTATTTTAAGGGAGATTTTCTCCAGCTAGGTTTCCTAGATAATGTCCTGCTGAGAACTTAAGAGCTAACAACTATGGATAGTTAATAATTTGGTTCTCTTTGTGTGTGTGCCTGATAACCCAGACATAGATGAATGCACCATCCCTCCATATTGCCACCAAAGATGCGTGAACACACCAGGATCATTTTATTGCCAGTGCAGTCCTGGGTTTCAGTTGGCCGCAAACAACTATACCTGTGTAGGTAAGCTTTTGGGGCGCTGCCATACTGACTGATTTCTATCTTCAAAAAAAGGAAACGTCATACCATGTTGTTCTATTTCCAGTTTTTCTGTGTTCTTGAGTGAACTGATTTCCATCATCTTCCCTGCACAAAGCTGAAAAGACAGTAACCAATTTGTCTCTTAAAACACATCAAGATGTGAATGGAAACTTTGTTAATGTTGGTTTTTAGTTTTCCTCTGTGGGTTTATCAAAAATATAAAAAACTACAGATCAACTGATATACGCACACCAATTAGTCAGCAGTGTGTGATATAAATGCTGAAGGTGCCAAAGGGTTACTGCAAGTTCAAGTACATAAACTTTCCACTGAAAGTGCATCTGATTTTTACATGCTTCTTCTCCCCTTTCAGAATGCAGTGTCATGGCACAAATTTTAAGATTGGCATGACATGGAAAGAATCTAGTGCAGGAAAAATGCCTTTTCACAACATTTTCAGTGCCTTGGAGCATTGCAAAACTCTGTATGGGTCTCAACAGCTTATGCTATAATTGTAATGGAATTTAACAGAACCCATTTAAAAAGTAATAAATAGCACAGATAAATCTTCACCACAGCATGCTGAGAGACTGTATCAGTACAAATGTCTTATATCAATTATTTATAGACTTGGCACTTTGCATTTGAACAACAATAAAAGAAAATAGATGCTGGAATGTATATTTATTAGAATCATTAAATTCTTTTGGAAAGACTCATCAAACACAAAACTAACTGTCATCCCCAGAAAGAAATATTCTGGTATTTCTAAAAGAAGTGTATGGCAGATGTTTGAAGTTATTCCAACAAATATGAAACCTGAATGGATGTTCTCCAGTGAGCTTCTGCAGGGCAAAGAATCCAACTAGGGAATTATTCACTTATCGTTAGATGACATAGGTACAAAAGAGCAAGGATATGGTTGAAGACGTAGATATATGAGTGTATATAACTTTTCCTTTCAGATATAAATGAATGTGATGCCAGCAATCAATGTGCTCAGCAATGCTACAACATTCTTGGTTCATTCATCTGTCAGTGCAATCAAGGATACGAACTAAGCAGTGACAGGCTCAACTGTGAAGGTGAAATATTTTCCAAATAATTTGCAATAACAGTTCAATCTCTATATTTTCTGCCACTTTATCCAATTATGTACCTGTTTATGAAAACAAATTTTTATCCATGGAAATTCTATTCTTTAATTAAGTTCTGTGATAACATTGGCTTTTTAGTTTGTCACCAAGAGAAAGGAAAAGGGACAAAATAACTGAAATATTAGATGCAGGCTGGGTCTAATAATTAGAAGGGGTGTTCTGGTGTCTCGCTTCTCAAAGTGATCTGATGGCCAGCAGCATTGACACTTCCTTGTCTCTACTTGCAAGAAATAGAGATCTCAGGCCCCAGACCAGACCTAGTGAGTTAGAGGCTGCATTTAACAAGAATCCCAGATGACTGGTACACACACTTAAGTCTGAGGAGAAATGATCACATTCAGAAACATTAGAATATAAACCAAGAGACCTGTCCTGTAGTCTTATTCCTGCCACTGTTTGACTTGGGCACACATTTCTTAAGTTGCCTGGGCTTCGCTTTCCACATGAGTAAAAAGAGGGCCATTTAATTGGAGGATGACCTTCAGAGTCCATTGCCCATGAGTGTTCCACTGTGCAATTCAAAAGGCATAAGACATCCTGAGGGGAATGCCATTGACACTTGATGTCTTTGACTTCCTTCCAGCTTTACTTGGGGCCACAGAGGTCATACCCCACCTGGAGAGGTTTCACATCATGCCACTATGCTCAAAACCAAAAGGGCCTGGCTCTGGACAGCTGCTTCTGCCCTTCTGAGCAAACTACAAAGACATCACCGTTGAGAAATGCAAAGCATTCTTCACTTGAATTCCCAATTCATTCATTCAGTCTGTTCAGTCAGTATTGTGAGGTCTGAGATTTGCCAAACTCTCAGCAATAATTGAGTAAAACTGATGTGTGGCAAAGTTCTAGGGGAAATGAGCTGATATTGTATAATTTTCCTTTGAGCTTCTTATAAAGTATTATATTTCTGTTTTAGAGTTTATAGTATTTTTACCCTCTTACCTTATCTTTAAAAATATTACCAAAGTAGTGACCTGTACGTTTTTTAACTCTGTGTCCTTGCTCTTGTCTAATTCAACAGATATTGATGAATGCAGAACCTCAAGCTACCTGTGTCAATATCAGTGTGTCAATGAACCTGGGAAATTCTCGTGTATGTGCCCCCAGGGATACCAAGTGGTGAGAAGTAGAACATGTCAAGGTAAGCTTATTGTTTTCATATCTGTTAAGTGTTCATTTTTCACCAGGAAAAGCAGGGACAGAGTTACAGGATTCTCTACCATAGACTTTCATTTTTTCCATCTTGCATATAATTTGAACTCTTTTTTCCCTTGCTCATCATGCATTATGCAAATCTCATCAAAAGGGTATTATTCAGTTAACACTGACTTTTTTGAAATTTAAAGTAATTATTTTTCTTTCTTAAGATGTAAATAATTTTAATAAAATACTGATATCTCTTCTATATAGCCTATATAATCTCTATGATACACATCTTTTAATCACCAACCCAAAAAGATTCAATTATTAAAATATCTTGCCATGAGTTTGAGTCCAGAGAATAAACTTAATATGTGGGTTAGGCAAACCTCAAACTAGTCTCAATTCCCTAAAATACCAAGATTATAAATTGGGTAGTAATTTAGGTTCTGAGAAAATCAGCCTCATGTGTCTTAAAATGAGCTTGAATTCTTCAGCAAAAAAAACCTATAGATCCAAAAATAGCTAATATACTAGGGTCCAGTTTTAAAATAAACATTCAGGTAATATTCATACCTATACACCTCCAATGCTACAATGTCGTTTAGAATTTCTTTAACAGGGAAAAGATTTGCTTGGATAGAACCAAAAGTATAGATAATCCTAGAAAGGCTAGTATAAACCCGTACATTTACATAAAGCAGTGAACAAGTAAAAAAAAAAAGACTAAACTTGAAGACAGAAAATCTGAGTCCTAGTCTTCTATCTATGTAATTCTGAACAAATTATGAAAATCTTTGACCCTTAACTTTGGAAAAGGGAGTTGTGAGAATGAAATGAAATAATAGACATAAAAATTATAAAGCCTTACATAAACTATAAAGCCTTACAATCCAAGATTTTTTTAGTTTATTTATTTATTTTGATGGAGCGGGGAGAGAGAACGAGCAGGGGAGGGGCAGAAAGAAAGGAAGAGAGAGAATCCCAAGCAGACTCTGCACTGATAGCATAGAGCCCAATGCAGGACTCGATCTCACATACAGTGAGATCATGACATGAGCCAAAATCAAAAATTAGATGCTTAACCGACTGAGCTACCCAGGCACCCCCAAGATGTTCTTGTAACATGTACTTAGCCATGTAAGTGACTAGTAGCAAATCTTCTCTAGAGAGTCCTTTTTAATCAGAACTGAGAAAGGACATACAGGAGCAATAAATCCTTCAAGAAAGGAAAAGACCAAGGAAAGGAGACACTAGGGATTCTCAGTCTATATCATGATTTTATAGGAAAATATTAATTCACCGGAACACCCAGGACCTGCGGTTTTATAGTATGCATATAGCCATTCAACTAGACTCCATCTACTAAATATGAGCATAATCAGAATGGCATTCATTGCACAATGAACCCCTTTAATCCCCTTTCCAGGTTACTGGGGACTTTAATGTTAATTGTGGGAAAACATTGCATTCCAATGATTTTGTTTTTTAAAGCCTAACTGAGACTTTTAACATGAATATTACATGGAGGAAAATGTTAGCCAGTGGGATGTCCTAACCAATTTCCCTGGAGTCCTGCAAAAAAATGTCTATGTGTTTTTTATCTATCACAAATGGATTTGATCCTCAGCAAAAGACAGAAGCAAATTAACATACAGTGGAATCTTACCTGCCTACTCTAGTATATGAAAACATTTCAGTTACAACGAAAGGTGAAAAATGCACTAGAATTGCAAATAAGGGATTCATGAGTGTTATATCTTGAAGATATGCAGCTCCAGAATGTTTGGCTAAGCCAAAAACATTTTTTTATGAGAGAGACTTAACATTCTTTTAAGGTACAAAGCAATTGGTTTTCTCCACTAAAATCATCTCTTCCCAACATCGTCCATAGACTAAAGTAAAAAAGAAAGAGTTCAGATTCTTACCTTTACACAAAAAGCTCATTTTGAGGATGAAATAACTGTTCTCATTTCCACAGCCTTGCAAAAATGAAAACACTGTGTGTGTTTGGATGGGGTGGGGGAGGCCACAGAGAAGGAGAAAGACAGAGAAACAGAGAGAATACACATATACACAGACACACATTCATCAAATATTTTAATACTATTAATAGTTTCTGAAAAACATTCCAGAATGATTAAGGTGTTAATTATGCTAGGCTCTAAATTAATGGAAGTAATAAATGAAATTATTACATAAAGTTTCCTTTTGCCCTTCTTGGTCTCCACATAACAAACCAGTCTTAGTTTTCCTTGTAGCTAAACAGCATCTTTATTTTTCAGAGGAGTGAAGAATATTGAAAGGACAAGTTGATTGTAATTTCTTCTAAGGGATCTAAATTCTTTCTTTAGCCATAGCCACTTCAAAAGAAGACACTTCTTATAACTGACTCTTGGAAACTCTTGGAAACTTCCAGTCTCTCTTGGGTTCCAGATAGCTTTGGCCAGTTTGGAAGGGAAAAATACATTTTTTTTTCCTCCAAAGACAAGGCATGGAATTATGCTCATTTAGAGGATGCAGTACCTTACAGTGGAAAGATGCCTGTCACTAACTGTATGAACTTGGGCAACTTACTTAGCCCTTATCTGTTTTTCTTCCATGTCAAATAGAGATAATATCTTTCTCACCTATGTCTACAGGATTTGTGTGAAGAACAACTTAGTTCAATTTAATATTTCCTAAAAGACAGGTGCCCCTGAGTTACATTAATGCTAGGTGATGACAGGATATAAAGATGGATACTACAGCCCTGCCCTCAAGGGGTTTATAGGCTAATGGAAGGGTTAAGACAAACCCTCTCCATAGATTTTGCTTCCTGATTTCTCAACCTGGAAGACCCTCCCTACCCCAACCGTGAAAATCCTGTCTACCCACCACACTTCAAGGCCAAACGGAGATGCCTCTTCCATCCTGAAGCTTTCTAACCCTCCAGGCAGAATTTATTCCGCTTCTAATCTGCTAGTGCACTTATCTATCTCTTGTTTAATTCCATTTTATTTTATAATTATTGCCATATCTGTATTCTTAACTAAATTACAATCTACCCAAGGGCAAGAACTGGTGTCTTTCACTTTTTTTTTTTTTTTGATGTTTATTATTTATTTTTGAGAGAGGTACAGAGGGTGTGTGTGTGTGTGTGTGTGTGTGTGTGTGTGTGCAAGCAGGGAAGGGGCAGAGAGAGAGGGAGACACAGAATCCGAAGCAGCCTCCAGGCTATCAGCTGGTAGCACAGAGCCCCATGTGGGGCTCGAACTCATGAACCACAAGATCAAGACCTGAGCTGAAGTCAGATGCTTAACTGACTGAGCCACCCAGGCACCCCTCTTTCACTTTTTTATAAGTATGGCCAATGGCTAACATTTGGCTTTGAATTCAACAGATGGGGTGCTTGATTCAACAAATAGGTGCTTGATAAAAAATATTATCAAATGACACATACTAATCTGTCTAGGATGACTTAGCTACATCTGTCCTGAATTAAATGCAATGAATTAAATGCAAGTCCTACTCAGTCTTGTGTCTAAAAACAAATGAAATTTAAACTAGATCCCCATATACCTCTTACCTTACAAACCTGAATCTGCCACTTACACAATTTATTTACATCAGTAAATTCTTTTACCCTATGTGTCTACAGATATAAATGAGTGTGAGACCACAAATGAATGTCGGGAAGATGAAATGTGTTGGAATTATCATGGTGGCTTCCGTTGTTACCCACGAAATCCTTGTCAAGATCCATACATTCTAACATCAGAGAAGTAAGAGAAAATTAGAACTTTTGAAAGCAGGAAGCTTCTGGTCTTACCAGCCAAACTGGGAAATATTTCTGTTTTTCTCTGCAGCCGATGTGTTTGCCCAGTCTCAAGTGCAGTGTGCCGAGAACTTCCCCAGTCCATAGTCTACAAATACATGAGCATCCGATCTGATAGGTCTGTGCCGTCAGACATCTTCCAGATACAGGCCACAACCATTTATGCCAATACTATCAATACTTTTCGGATTAAATCTGGAAATGAAAATGGAGAGTTCTACCTAAGAGTGAGTACACTGAGGGCAGCCATAGTTGTTGGGAAAAGTGCAAGTTTGCTGTTGCTGTTTGGTGGTATTCACTTGGAAGGAAAGCTAACATTTAAAGAGTTTTTATGTGCAAGCATTGTGTAAGGTCTTCCTGTGTGCATTATCTCGTTTAATCCCCTTGGTAACACTGCCAGAGAGATACTAACATTTCATCTCCATCTCTATAGAAAAGTGAGACTCAGATTTAGGAGCTTCTCTAAAGTCACTCAGAAACCAAGTTGAAGACTCTAATGGAGTTGTGTGTGACCTACAAAACACAAGCCTACACAAACACACATACCCCAAATAGATACCACAAATCAGTGATAGTTATTCAATTGTACATAGAAAAATTAATTCCTGGAGAACTTTTCAGAAACTATAAATTCCTTGTCACACCTGCAAAATTATTTCCATTCACACTAAAACTGAAACCTGGAAGTCCCTGCAAAATGACCCCAACCCCCTGCACCAAATGTGCCAGGAGTTGTACCATTGTTGCCAAACCTCCAGGCACACAATGTGAGGTCACCTTTGTGTTTTCCATTTCTTTCACTGCCTAGATGAAATCTCTCTCTAAATTCTATTTCTTTCTTCACAGTATCTCCTGGATTATCTTTGCTTCCCCATGCCCCTGCCTCTCTTCCTTTAAACTGGCTCTCACCACCCCCTCATCCTTCCAAGGGCTTCCGAGCAGATCTCCCTGACTCTGATGCCTCAGCCTTCCAGGCCCCCTGCAAAGGCTCAAAAAGTTCATTTTAGGTTAAAATTCTGACATATTTCAAATACGGCTCACCACTTCATGTGAAAATGATGGCACCCCACCAAGCAGTTTACAGGGTTACGGTAACTATTTCACGCTAAGGATGTTATTCATCCAGTTACAATTTTCTCAAAACTCCTTTGGGCACTCTTCATTTTTAACCAAATTTTAAAGTCAGTACTTCATTTTGAGAACATGAAAAGTAAATTGGGAAATTCATCTTTGTGGTGAAGTTTACAGATTTTTAATGTTTACATGTTTATCCTGTTCTTTGATATTTTAAGTTCCTTTCCAACTCCAGAATTATGTGATTCTGTTTCTTTGCCAGTAAATTAGAAATGATTAATTTCTTATGACCAACTTCTGAAGAGAAAAAATCCAACCCCAAATCTATTGCTATTCTTTTTTTCTAACAGCTAAAAATAAACTTCTTTAACATTTGATGCTTTCAATTTGAGATATACTAGATATTTTTAAGAAGTTTACTCTAAATGAATTTCACACAGTTCAGATAATACCAATTTAATAATTCTAGCCCAAACAAATGACATTATTTGTAACCCATGGCAATAAAACAGGTTCATCTCAAAATCTTTTTAAAAAATAACTTTCCATTTTTAACTTTAAGCTATAGTTTAAGAAAATAAAATTTCTAGCAATATCGACAGTTAAGCAAAGTTCCAGCATGTTATTTTCCTTGCAATAAACATAGCAGTTTAAAAGTTTTATGATTCATATCAGTGCATTTATCGACTTGATATTTTCAAATATAAATTCTCACAGTGTTTTTCTCAAGTAAAATCTTTTTTTCCCATAAGTGATATAAAACATTGCCAATTTTTATAATCCCAGACTAAATTTTAAATTATTTAAAACAAAAATTATTTGAAATAAAAAGCCATTCTAAGATTATTTCTTATCACGTAATTCAAAAAGTAGTGGGGTTAAATGCTACAAAATTTCTCCACTGAAAACCCACCTGTGTAGAAGGCATGAGCCAATTAATTAATTAAGCAATTAATTAATTAATTAACCCTTAATTAAGCACCTACTGTACCCTCAGAGCGATGTGAAGTGTATGTAATACACACTTATTTTAAACAGCTTTAAATATTGCTGTATGGCAAAAGTTAACACCTTTGGGCAGGGAAAGGGAGCAATTTTGTGTCTAATTCCGTGGTCCAAGACATCAAAGAATTAATGTTGGCTGGAAGGGACAAAGAATGTTTTTTGGTGGTCATGATACTGGACCTGGTCTTTGAAGATTCTAAGATATAGGATTTTACTTATATTCCTTTTCGGAGAATACTGAGAAAACCTTCTTGCCTGGAAAAGGGGACATATTATAAAGAAGTAGTACACAAACTAGAAGGCAGAATACCATCCTCCCCACCCATACCACCCAGTATCTATGCCTTACTGAGCCTATTTTCTTCATAGCCTTTATCACCACTTTGCATAGTATTCATTGGTCTATGTCATGCACTACAGTATGGGTGTAATGAAAACAGACTTCCCCTGTTGATTCACTCTTCTATACTCAGCACATGGAATGTACCCGGCACTTGGCAGGGGCTCAAAAAATATTTTTAAATGAAAGAATTAATTCAACCAAAACCTTCAAGGAATTACTATTACCTTCAAGGGGCAAGCACCTGCTGGATTCTAGAGACACAACAGTGAATGAAACGAAGCCAATCCCTACCCCAGTGGAGGTCATAGTCAAGACACTGAGCAAGTGCTCACAGTTATGCTGAATGTTACACTAGGGAGTTGCAAGTGCACTTGGATGCCTAACAGGTCAACTGCTCAGAAGATAGGAATGGTCTGGAAGCCTCCTGAAAGAAGTGGACTTAAGCTGAAGACTAGCAATTAAAGACTAGCAAATACAAGGAATAAAAAGCAGTCCAGTTGGTCTGAAACTCCAAGTGCTGTCAGTGGAGTGCCTTGAGAGAAGCCTAGAGAGATGAGCAGGGCCTTAGGGATCATATTAAGGATTCAGGTAGAGAAGTTGCTATTGGATTTTCATGTTAAAAATGATGCCTGGCTACAATGCAGAGCCTGGATTGGAGTAGGACAAGAATAGAAATGAAAAGACTAGTTAGTAGTTCAAGAGATGCAGTACTAGTGTGGTAGTGGTAGCAGTGAGTCCAAAAACAGTGAACAGATTTATGAAGATATAGGAAGAACTATATGAGTTGGTAAGTCATTTGCTATGGGGAAGTGGAGGAGGAGGAATCACCAAAGATAACCTCCCAAGATAAGTTTCTGCCTTAAGCAATAGTAAATGGTGGTGGTGCCATTTATTAAGATAGGGAAGAAGGAGCCAGTGTGGAGAGGAAGGTGAGTTCAGTTTGTACATGCTTTAAGTTTGGACCCTTCCCCTACTTTTCTGAAACCACTGAGACCAACAGACATGAATTACCTGAATTTCCCACTCACCCCTGCAAATTTAAGTTCATGTGTCCCCCTTCTTACCTTCTCCCTTGAGTTTTTCCAAGATGAGGTTTCACTTCTGTCAATCAAGGCCAATCCACCACCTGTATTTTCCCTTCCATCTCCTCTAGAACCTTGCTCCATCGAACTCCCATTTACCTCCTACGTTTTCAACTTGCCTCCCTCTAGATGTTGCCCTTGTTCTCCTCTCCTTTCCCAGCCAAGGTTCTTAAAGCACAGCCTGTAAACACAGTCTCTGCTTTCTCACCTCCTGGTCACCTTTCTATCTTCTGTTCCCAATACCCTACTGAAGTTGCTCTGAAAAAAAAAAAAAAAAAAAAAAGCCACCAATGACATCCGCACTGCTAAATCCAGAGGGCATTTTTCAGTTCCAGTCTCCCTCAGCCTCACTACTCTGTTGGACACTGCTGGCCATTCATTTGTTTCCCATTTAATCATCTGCTTCTTATCAGCTTCCCTCAATGGCTTCTCCTCTGCCTACTCCTTAAATATTGGCTTCTCCCAGATCCAGCTTCATCGCACATACATTCTGTCCCTTAGTTTAGTGTACACTCATTGAAGTGACTGCTAAACCCTAATCTTCTGTCTCTATCCCTGCTTTCCTCTGGCATTCAGATTCACACATCTACTAACCTACCCCTCCAAACTCATCTCCTTCTACTCTCCAGCACTCATCACATTCTTCATCAGAATGAAACTGCATTCAGTTCTCATGAACACACTTCTTAACAAAACTTCCAGTTATCTTTGGTGACTATCTTCACACATTCAAAAGCCTTTCCTCAATGCTTTAGGGTCCCTCCTCTTTTCCCCTGTATTTTTCACCTAGTGTATCTTCATACATACCCTACATAACCTCATATATCTTAGCATTTGCTATATTCTATTGAAATTAACTATTTACATGTCTCTTCACCTACTAGAATGTAAACAAATACATAATGCTAAGAAGTGAAAGATGATAATTTTGTTTAACAGTTCAAACATTATCACATTCTCACCTGAACTACAGTCTCTATAAAGACTGGTACTATCAATAAAAGTGAAGAGAAAAATTAATGCTGAGGGATGTATAGAAAACACAGAACTATCAGAAAAGCAGGTCCCTGTAACTTGGAAGTAATGACTATTGTGTGGACAAGGGAAAAAGAAACAAGAAAGATTGAAACCAAGACGGAGTTAAGTAGTGACTTTTATTCTACCCTCAAAATTCTTCCCCTAATTTTTATAGGATTAGGTATACTCACAAATAATAGAAATTGCAATTCAAAAAAAATTCTCCTCTCCCTCCCTCTTTTTTCTTTTATTTTAGCAAACAAGTCCTGTAAGTGCAATGCTTGTGCTGGTGAAGTCGTTATCAGGACCAAGAGAATATATCGTGGACCTGGAGATGCTAACAGTCAACAGTATAGGAACCTTCCGCACAAGCTCAGTGTTAAGATTGACAATAATAGTGGGGCCATTTTCTTTTTAGTCTTTTAAGAGTCCACTATAGGCATTTAAATCAGCCAAAGAATATTGTTACAATAAAGCACTATTTTATTTATAGACGTATCTAGTACATCTACATCTATATGCTGTACACTCACCAATAATTCAAACAATTACACCATGGTATAAAGTGGGCATTTAATCTGTAAAGATTCAAAGTTTGTCTTTATTACTGTATGTAAATTATACATTAATCCACTAAACTGGTCTTCTTCAAGAGAGCTAAGCATACTCTATCCAATGAAACTTGGATTCTTTTCTGTAAAAGTGGGACAAAGCAATGATTATCTTCTGTGGTGCTTAAGGAAACTTACTACAGCCCAACTGACAGTCTCATAAGGAGGCAGCCTCATAACATTGAACAGCATGCAAGTTCAAGGATGAATTTTTTAACTGCTTTGTAACAAAATGGAAAAAGTCAATAAAGATATATTTCTTTAGAAAATGAGGATCTGCCATATTTGTGTTGGTTTTTTATTTTCATTATCAGTGTAAACACAGTTGTTTATTACTTAGTAATAAATAATTATTGTATAATATGCTGGTTTCTGTTGAATATTTTAAATTTTGTCAGGAATTTTTTATTATGAATGTAAACAAAAAAGTAAGCAAAATTTCCAAAATGAATAAGGTAGCCATAGAACAATTATTATGTGAAGAAATCTGCAGAGAGTAGATGAGAAAATAAATTATTTTTAAACCATAGTGGAGTTGACCTGAAGAAGCAAATTCAGTGTGTTCATCAGTTCAAGCTGCCATAATAAAATACTATAGACTGGGTGGCTTATAAATAACACAAATTTATTTCTCACAACCAAGAGCCTGGAAATCTAAGATCAAAGTGCCAGCATGATCACGTTCTGGTGAGAGCTCTCCTCAGGGTTGCAAACTCATATCCTCCCATGGTATAAAGACAGGAGTGAGATCTTTTGGGGTCCCTTTTATAAGAGCACTAATCTCATTCATGAGGGCTCCACCGTCATGACCTAATTATCTCTCAAAGGCCTCAGTTCCTAATACTATCACATTGGAAGTGGATTTGGATTTCAACATATAAATTTGGGGAGGACACAAACATTCAATCCTTAACACTTGGTAAATGTAAGAACATCCCTGAATTCAGGACTTCCACAGGATGTGGAACAAAATGAAGAAAAGGTATTGTACTGAGGAAGTTTTAGTTTCTGAATAAAATTAAAATTCTAAGACTTCACTTATAACTAAAATTTCTCATCTTTATTTCTGATGCTCACAGAGGAATAAAATGGAAATTGTTCTTCTTCTTGGCATCCAGAGTGACAGTGAACTAAAGCAAATTATCCTCCTTCTGAATTCAATGAAAAGGTTTTATGTCTTGTTTAAAGTGTAACTGCTTCTCTTTGATGTATTATATTTTTTAAATAAAAATAAATATTCTTTTAGAGGATCACTCTATCTTTGGAAGTTTTTTAAAGGTAACCAGTAACAGCCAATATAATTTTGTCTGGGAAAAATTTAGTTATAGCTGCCAGAGCAAGAACAACCATTTGATTTTTTTAAGAGATAATCTAGGAGATAAGGGAACAAAAAGACTGCTAAAATCATGCCCCAAAAAGGTGTGCAGCCAATTTTCTCTTACATCCCGTTTGAAAGCACATATGAGTAACTTCTGACCCCCCAGGTAACCTCGACACTGAAACAAGTGTTTCTCAAAGAGCTGACTAAATGTGCAGTAATTGTCAAAAGGAAAGTTCACCAAGAAATCAAGAAACAAAACAAACTTCCTGTGTGAGCAGAGGATGGGCTTTTGTTAAAGGGGCACAGAAACAGTGATGAGAGAATAGGTCTAACCAAGAGCCATATGAGGAAGCAGAATAAACAGCCAGCCACAACACAGCAGGATGGTTGAGTGCCTTGCTCACTCCATCTGCATGATTACTTTCAGTCCAGATAAGTTAAGACTTGATTTAAACTTTTCTGTTTTAATCAATCTATTGATTTTTCTACATGTAGTCACAGTTCTCAAATCAGTGATGGGAATGGTGAGAGTTTAAAAAGAAAGTTTAAGATCTTCTTCCAACAGATTTTTGTGCTTAAATAAGGAGGCAAGGTCTTATCTACAACTCCACAGAGGATTATAGAAGAAACAGAAATTTCTCTGAAATATTTATACATAAGCCTTGACCCTCCACCCCCACCTCTAAACAGACATATATCTTCTATAATTATATATATTATTATATAATTATGTTATATATTATAGAACATATAGGATAATATATTTTATATATTATAGAATAATATATTTTATATATTATACATAAATATATAAATTATTTCTGTATTACATAATTAATGTATAAAACATTATATAATATGTAATAATTTATATATGTTTTTATAATAATAATAAAATAATAGTGTATATATATGTATATATGGGACATATAGAAACCATTAACTGCAGGCAAGATGGCTGCCCTTTCATCCCAAAGCCTAGCCCTATTCACAAATCATAAACACATGAAAGGGGTTGATATAGTGAAGAGTCACAGAATTCCTTTTTTTTAATTGTAAAATACACATCCAATTCACCATTTTAAAGTGTACAACTAAATGCCATCTCGTACATTACAATGTCATGCAAATATCAACACTATCTAGTTTCATACCTATTCTAAACCCCATATCCATTAGCAGTCACTCCTCATTCCCCAACCCACAAGCACTGATAGGAGTTACCACTAGTCTACTTTCTGTCCGTGGATTTGCTATTCTGAACACTTCATACAAATAGAATTATACAATAGGTGCCCTTTTGTGTCTGGCTTCTTTCACTTATCATAGTGTTTCAAAGTTCAGCCATTTTGTAGCATGTACTTCCATATTTCATCCCTTTTATGACCGAATAATATTCCATGTATTACCACACTTGATCCATTTGATGTTGGCAGGCCAGGTCCAAGGACCCAGAGGGGCTCCTGCAGGGCCAGCCAAGAGGGTCCTTGGCTTTGCAGAGGATGGAAATCAAACATGAGCCAGCAAGAAGTGAGAGCAGAGTTAATTGAAGATATAGAGAGAGCAGATACAGATGGAGTGTCTGGGAAATCCAGAAAAGAAAGGAGAGCATCTGGTCTTTGCTTGGGGTCTGGGGATTTTTACTGAGGATTGCGGTCTGGTGTACGTGTCCTCTCAGGCATCCAGAGACTGGTTAGAATAAAGACAAGGGCCCACGTGTCATTCCTTGGAAGCAGGGGGTCTTAGTGTCAAGAAGTCAAGCTCCGTTGGTCTAGAACATACATATGATGCCTTCCTCCCGTCATTCTCACTTGGTCCTTCTTTAGACGTTATCTATTCTAAAGAAATCCTTAACTCCTTGTTCCTTACAAGGAGGACATACACTACATCCTGTGGCACATGTAAAGTGGGGGGTGCAGGTTGCAGCAAGAATAAAAGTTGAAAAAGGAGCAAAAAACAAATTTTTCTGGAATCCTTCATTTTCCCTTGTCTCATATTCATCAGTTGATAGACATCAGCTGATAGGTTGTTTCCACCAGCAATTCCTTTTTATCTTACCTATCAAAAGGAAACGGATTTCTAGGTGATTCATCCACTCATTTCACAGCCTAAATCACCCATTCTTAGTTTCATTTTTAACTAAAAAAAAAAAAAAGCAAGTGAAAAAAAAATTTTTTTTCAATTCACAGAAGCAAAATCCTGGAAATAACTTTGGAAAGCTAACACATGAGCTCCCTTACAGGTACAACCATTCAAAGCAACATAAAAATCTCATGTTCTCTTTTTAATGTAATTTGAAATTCAAAATAAAGTAAACATCTTCACTAAAAACAAACCAAAGCAGTAAGACAAAGACCTGCTTTGTTTTCAAACTACACATGACTCCCTCCCCCCTTCCTCTTTGAGAATCACTGATTTAAACCAGCTCCCCTAGATGGGAATTACAAGAAAAATTCATCTTCAGAGTCATTATTATTCAGCAGCAAACATTTATTGAGCAACTTCTATGGTAACCCCTTGAAACATTTAAGAGTGTGATGTAGTAGAGAAGAACCAGGCTTCTAGACTCCGTTCTAACATTAACTACTTGTGGGACTTCGCTCTTGGGGCCCTGGGTTTTTCTTTACCCATAAAACTGAGATATCGAAACAAGAGCTGTTTTTCACTTTTTAAAAATGTTTATTTATTTTGAAAGAGAGAGAGGCAGACAGAATGAGCAGGGAAGTTGCAGAGAGAGAGAGGGAGACAGCATCAAAGCAGGCTCTAGGCTCTGAGCTGTCAGCATGGAGCCCAACACGGGTCTCAAACCCACAAACCATGAGATCATTACTTGAGCCTAAGTCGGACACTTAACCAACTGAGCCACCCAGGTGCCCCTTCAGTTTTAACAACTATAACTAACCCCTACCCCTGGGCTGCACTGAGAGATAAAGTGGCTCAATTTGCCAAATTTTTCAAAGCATCTGAACATTCCTTGTATGCAATGGCTACTGGGAAGCACTGGGCCTTGGTGGGAGAGAAAACTAACAGTGTCCTCCCCACAACAGGTCTTCACAATGTGGGTTTGTTATGGAGGTAAAGAACCAAATTAGCTACAAATTTTTAAATTACAATTCAAAGTAATTCTTTTTTTACTATTCAAGCTGTTAAATTATGCATGTTTTTGCTCCTTTTCACCTATACTGAAATATAAAAACTCATGTTAAATTAAAAGTCATTTTGCCTTGTTTCATCAGTGAAAACATCCAGCCATGGGTTCCCACACTTCCAAACATGCTTCCAGGGAAATAAGTATATTCTTAGTAAGTCTCAGGAATGAGGTCACAACTAGTTGTTTCCATCACTTCACCATTCTGTTACTATACCTGGGCTCAGAGACTTCCATGCTCTTCGAATGGACAGTTACATTCTGACAGTGATTACGAAAGGCCTCTTGGTTGTTAAGATTGCCTCAAAACAGAGTACATTCCCTTCAGGTGCCAAATTTCCCTCTTGACTAATCTCATTGACAACTTGCAATCTCCACCCTCTCCAAACATAAAATCTCTTATTACATGCACTTCTTTTTAACAATAATAATAGGAATCTAAATTTAGATGCCACCTAGTCAAATCATCTCATTTTTAAGACTTGCTCAAGGTCACAGTTTGTTGAGCAACACTGCTGTGCCTAGAATGCAGGTCTTCTGACTTAGATTAGAACTCTTTTCATTGGCCAAACTCCAAATTCCAACACCAACAAGCAATCGCTCTTCTTCCTGCAAAGCATCCACCCCAAATCATGGACCAGCTTTGCTGATTGTCATGACCAGTTGTCACCACTGCTGTTATGTGCAATTGTGTTGAAATAACACAGATACCAACCTGATTCTGATTTACTCTCTTAAACTTTAGCTGACTTGTTCTCTTTAAAAGCTCCAGAGAGGCAGAAGTAATTGTGTTACACAAAATACTCCTAAACTCTAGAAACTCAAAATCAAGAACCAGTCATGTAGACATTACTATACTGGAAAGGACAGCAATTCCCAAAAGATAAAGTCCATTACTAAAGATCCAGATGTAGTTCTCTGCATGGAAGAGCTTTGAGAGCAACAGTGGTGAGGGGGGAATGAGGCTGACGCTCTCCTGGCTCAGAAGCTGAGCCAAAAAGACTCTGTAAGAGTCCTTTCATAGGATTCGTGTAAGATAAGGAGCTAATGCAAAGATTACTGCCATTCCTTGACACCAGGTAATATTCATTAGGTGATGTTTAAAGGAAGAAACAATGAACATCATCACCTGGAATAAGAGAAGATGACTCATTTTATTAACAACTCAGTCCTCAGTGGGACTTTTAGTTCTTTCACAATATGGTTAAACAAAAATGGCAAAAACAAGTAGGGCTTTTTTCATTGTAATTTAATAATGTAAATATTGAAGGGTAGAAATCAACTGGAAACCAATCCCCATGTCTAATAAATATAATCGTCTCTACCACTTTGCCTCTACAAGGGAGATGTTTTGGTGAATCCAAATGATGGAAATAGAAAGATCATTCAGAAAGACCACCTGAACACAGCCCAGTGGGATTATTATTTTTGGGGAAGCCTCACAAATACAAGTTTATTGTTGAATCCTGTTTCCATGACTCCAAGGCGTTGCTTATGTTTTGAATAGCCATGTATGCTTCTAACTTCTAACTCTTCTTTTAAAATATAGAACAGCTGCTGGCCTGCTCATATGGTATGCATAAGAAGTCCACAAGGGACAAAACCTTCCATTAATATGTCGAATTATTTTTAACAGACTTATATTTCTATCCCGAATCATCATCTCAGAAGGATGGCACGTTTCCATACTCCCAGCTGGGGGGAGCACCTGCAAAATACAAACCCAAACTGTGACACATCTGGTACCAAAAAACCGATCTTGTTTCATCTGGCCAGCAGACTAAAATATCAAGATCGTTGAACAGCAACAAGGCAAAAAGTTAACTGCTTCTCATATGTAGTCAACACAGATGTCTAGTTAAGCTGTTTATATTGTAAGTGCGCGTGTATGTTAACGGAGCACAGACCCCTTTCTTTAATAAGCCAGAGTTGGAATACAAACTCAAGAGAATTTTAAAGACCTGAATGTAAGAATTAAGTTCTTTTTTTTTTTTATCTCCCCATAGAAACCAAATTTCTGCAGAATCTCAGCATTATTTTTAAACAGATGCATATAACACAAATAAATAATTTTGTTGAGTTTTTTGGTATCTCCAAATTATTTATTTCCTTTAAAAACTGTATTCCATGTTTTTGTATTTTAATATTTAGATTCCATTTCTTTAAGTGGTAAATTACTTGCGTGTGACTTAAGCCAGGTATCTTGGTTTGTGTTACCCTCACACAAGAATTGAGTGTGGGTAGTTTGAGAGGTTAACTCAGAAACAACAGGCAAGGAAGTAGGGAAAATGAGTCCAGGAAAGGAGAGATGCCAATAAATGAGTGAGATAATGAGTAGATCACTTCTGTGGGAAACTGGTACACATTTCCTTTAGGATCCTCTGAGAAATTCTGTGGAACTCACCCCAAAATCATCCCACCAGGAGCTTCCTAGGCTGGGACATTTATCTACCAACTTCCAACCTCTTGTGACGGCTGCCCCCAGGGGCACTAACACCACACCCACTTATAACTTAAAACTACCTGCAGGAGAGGGAGCTCCCTAGCACTGGTGAAAGCACAGGCAGACAAGAAGAGACACGGAGGCTTGATGTTGGATGCTGGCAGTGAGCTAGAAATTTCTACTGCAGCCCCCAGTAAACCCATGTGGCTGAAGGGAACTGGGGGAGGCATTAAAATCTGCTGACTGAGGTCAGCACACTGTGTGATGAGTCTGACATCTGAAGCACATGTAACTGGCCTGATGGCTTCAAATCACATGAACCTCTTCCTGGACTTTTCCTGTTGGTTCTCCATCTTTTTTTTTTTTCTTTCTTCCTCTGTCTTTCTCTTCTTCTACTCTAGTTTTCTTCTCCTCTAAGTATCACTTAACAAATTAGGCACCAACCATGTCCAAGACACATGGTTCCAAATTAGATGCAAAGACACACAAGATGTTATATAAAGTGGAATCATATAGTTAACACCATGAGCCTCAGTGATTCCAGAGCATATCACAAGTCCAACTACAGACCATTGTATAAAATTAGTTGTCCTTCAAAGGTGAATTTTCAGGGAAGCTAATGAAGCTAAATCTTCAAGGCCCTTCCCTTGCACCAGTCTCTTCCAAGGCCCTGAAGAGACTCTAGCAATGTGTTGACATGGTCATATTTTTTTTAAACTTTGCAAAAGTAACACATTTTAGCTGAATTGAGACTGCTCTTTCAGCTTAGCCCCCTGCCCCCGGCCTGCCCCTCCTCCTTTGTCACATCACATCTCTCCTCATGTTGGATGGCTCTAGAGTGGTCACAAGCATTGCATTGAGAATCCAGCCTGGGGAAGTCAGCAGAGTACATTTAGTTTGAGTTTAGTGGGATAGATCTATACAATTCACAATTACTTCTATATATACAGTCCAGTTCCTAGAGGGTGTAGAAATAGTTTCTAGAAATATTCCTACTGCCCTCTGTGTTAGCAGCATGTACAAAGGTTCAAGGCCAATGGGCCCATCACAGTACAATGTGTCTTACAGTACCTGGCACCAGAGTAGATAAAGGAAAAACAAGTTTTGGAAGAGGGCCAAAATGTATACAAGTTATAAAGTTATGCCAGCAGTCCACGAAAAGATATGTTAACTTGGACAAAGTGTTGGTGGAAAGCATGAAGAGAAGTGAACAAATTCAGTATACACAGGAGACAAAATAAAGAATTCAATGATGGCTTAGATGTGGAGAGTGAGAGAGAAGGACATGTCAGGAATGAGCCAAGCTAGGTTTCTGGCTCCCATAACCTGATAAGCAGGCAATAAATGGTTTCTAGGCAGAGATTCAGAAATCTAAACTTCTTTCATTTTGGGGCTCTACCATCTTCAAATGACTTCCAAAATCACTGTGCTTATCCACATCAAGAATTGTATCAGGGTGCCTGGGTGGCTCAGTCAATTAAGCATCCTACTCTTGATTACTGCTCAGGTCATGATCTCAGAGTTCATGGGATTGAGCCTTGCATCAACCTCTGTGCCTCTCTCTCTCTCTGCTCCTTCCTTCTCTCCCACTCTCTCTCTCTCTCTCCCTCTCTCAAAATAAATAAATAAACTTTTAAAAAGAGTTGGGTCAATGGCAGATAGAAAGTGAAAGCTTTTTTAGGGGCAGGCCTGGAAGTGGCTTACATTGCCATGTTCATATTCCCTTGGAAGGCTGGGAAATAGAGTCTAGCTGCATGTCCAGGAAGAAAAGAAAATGGGTTTGGTCACTAGCTAGCAGTTTCTGCCTCAATGGGGAAACTAGAAAATAAGTATATTCTTTATCCTAGAAATGGGAGCATTCCACTGGAACAGAGAACAATTTTCTAACTCTCAGTTTTTTAGCTTCACTTAGAGCTTTACTTACTTTCTTCTGTACCCCTTCTCCCTTTTTTGTTTCTTATTTTTTTATTTTTAACAGCTTTATTGAGATATAATTCACATATCATACAACCCATCTGTCTAAAGTGAACAATTCACTGGCTTGTAACATATTCACAGACGATGGTGGCACATCATCACAGCCAATTTTACATTTTCATCTCCTCAAATAGAAACCTCCTATCCTTTAGCTATCAGCTTCCTGTCCTCCCCTCTACCCTCAGTTCCCCAGCAATAAATGTTCACTAATCTACTTTTTATCTCTGTAAATTTCCCTATTCTAGGTATTTAATATGAATGGAATTATATAATATGCAATCTTTTGTAATTGGCTTCCACTGAACATAATTTTTCAAGATTCATCCATGTTGCAGCATGTGTCAGTTTTCCATTCCTTTTTACGGACAAATAATTTTCTATGACATGGCTACATACACCACATTTTGTTTATCCATTCTTCATTTGAGGGACTTTGAAGTTGTTTCCACTTTTTCGTTATTATGAATAATGCTGCTATAAACATTTGTGTACAGGTTTTTGTGTAAGCATATGTCTTCCTGGATGTAGTCTCTCAGTTTATCCTCCCAGTATCTCTGTGGCCTGTTGTTGGTATCCCCTCCCACACAAGTCGAAACAGGATTACCAGGTTAGGTTACTTGTCCAAAGTCACGTGACCTGTACAAGGCAGAGCCAGGCCGTACACCCAGTCATGCTGACTCAAATTTGCCATGCTACTTCTCTCTAGATCAGCTCTTTTCAGATGGGCTTCTAGGTTTTCCTTTTAAGGATATCTAAGGAATTGTACAAAAGTTATAACCACTGTGTACCTATGCCCACCCCCGAGCCATTTACCTATCATCTTACTAAATGCTACACATACTTCCTAAAGTGCATCCAGAAAATATAATTCTTAAAACCATAATAGCCTGCATGGAATTAGCACCACTTGCATATTTTACATCATTTTTAAGTCACATTTTTCTCATTTTGCCCCAAATTACACTTATCTTTCTAATACACAGTGTAGGTAGATGTTTGGAATGGCAAAGATTATCCCCAAACCATCTATTAACTAATTCTCTTGGTGTAGATCCCCTCCCCTTAAATTTTCTTTGGAATGAAATCAGTATTGCATGTTAGTTCCTTCCTTCCCACACCTCCTCTAGGTTAAAATTGAATTCTTTGAGTTGAAGATTTTTTTTGATTTTTTTAATATTCATTTAGAAGACTTTAAAAAAAATTTTTTTTAACATTCATTTATTTTTGAGAGAGAGACAGAGCATGAGTTGGGGAGGAGCAGAGACATGCAGACACAGAATCTGAAGCAAGCTCCAGGCTCTGAGCTGTTGCACAGAGCCTGACGTGGAGCTCGAACCTACAAGCCCTGAGAGCATGACCTGAGCCGAAGTCAGATGCTTAGCCCACTGAGCCACCCAGGCGCCCCAAGATCAAAAATTTTTGTGTGTGGCTTTACCATTCATTTCACATGCCCTTGCATAAGCCTAACAATTGCTTGTTGACCCATTTTAACCTCTTTTGAGTGTCATCTTCAAATTTTTTATTAACGCTTATTATTCACTTTTGAGAGAGGAAGAGACAGAGCACGAGCAGGAGAAGGGCAGAGAGAGAAGGAGACACAGAATCTGAAGCAGGCTCCAGGTTCTGAGCTGTAAGCACAGAGCCCAACGCAGGGCTCAAACTCACAAACCGTGAGATCATGACCTGAGATGAAGTCGGACGCGTAACCGACTGAACAACCCAGGTGCCCCTTGAGTGTCACCTTCAAAGTGTTAACTGTCCCTGACAATGAAAGAGACCTTACTATTGTCCTTGCAGGCAATTTTTAGCATGGAGCTAAATGGCTTTCAGATGGAGGAGTTGGCCAAAGGAACAAGACAAAGTCAGCTGTTGTTCCTGAATGACTTTGCTAAAGTTCCCTTTTCTCTCTTGGAATGGTTCATTTCTATTCAAGATGGACATTTTGACAGGTGCAATGTGCTTTGAACTGTTGTGTCCAATAATTATTTTGTCTTGGGTTTTCCTAGCAGAGTGGTATATCTTAGGTTGCTCATATGCATATTGTTTGCTTTTCACTTAATGTAGTGAAGCATTCCTTCTTGCTTTCCTTCCACATTGCTCTTTAGGTCCTTGGTAGGCATTGCTGCAGGAATGTCTCCCTTACCTTCCCGCACTCTTTTCTCCCCTCAAAATTCTCTATCCCTTTTCTTTAACATACTTCTTATGTTCTAGGGTAAGTAGAACTCTTCCTTAGTTCCACACTTCCATGTATTTATTTTTAATGAGGGCAAATCACCTTTTCAATACCTATTTATTTATTCATCCAATAGATATTTAAGTGACTATAATTGTCTCAGCCTAGTTATTTACATTTTGTCCAAAGATGGCAGAAAGAAACAATGCTATTATTTTACCCTTTAAGAAAAAGGTATTACAACTGGGTTTTAAATTGGTAAGGAAATGTTTATGCAAATGTGATTAGTTTAGTATTATTTCTAATAACCAAACAAATGAAAAGAGTTTAAATACATAATAATGGGGGAATGGCTAAGTTAAAGCTATGGCACATCTATATAGTAGAATATTATTCAGTGATTAAAATGTTTAAAAGATTTTTATAGAATGGGGGGCGTTTATGATATAAGTGTTAAGTGAAAAATGCAAGAGGTACCGTCTCAGTTACGTAAAACATACCATAAAGGAGAAAAAGGTATTTCAAATGTTCACTATAGTTACTTCTGGGATAGGATTGAAAGAACACTGTATTCTCCTCTCTATACATTCCTATATCTGCAATTTATTCTCTTTTTTACAAGGAGCTTCATGTCAGGTTAAGAACTTGTTGTTTTTTAATTCAAAGCAAACGCAAGGAAGCCCTAGGAGACTTGGAAATACGATAGAAAATCACAGCCAGGCATTAAACTAAAGCTACAGGCTGAATCCAAAATCTGGAGTGGGTTACCAGAATCTTCCATATGAGTGCTTGTTCAATAGTGTTTTGGTATAGAGTCCACCAGTCCCATTAACTAAGGACTTTAACATATTAGTGTCCTATATGCAGCCCAGGGGACGGGCCCATCAATGTTGACCTAGTAGGGCAAAGCCAAAAAACAGAACCCAGTCTAGAGATTCAGGCCTGGATAGAGGAGGTGGTATAACAAAGTCAAACTCTGCGGTAATGGAGAGCCAGGGGGAAAGTCCAGACTGTGGCTACCACAACAGCAGAGGCTACAGGTGCCAGGTATCAAGTAGATGCAAGAGGCAAAAACTGCAGGAACAGTTTGGATTCAAATATTTTAAGTGAAGTTCAGGAGCAAGGATTCAGGTGTTGGGCAGTTCATATTAATTCTTAAAATAAGATGTAGGCTAGTACCTCAGTTGAAAATCTAAGGTATGCCTTTAAAAATCTTAAAGTTATAGGGGTGTCTGAGTGGCTCAGTTGGTTAAGTGGCTGACTTCAGCTCAGCTCATGATCTCACAGCTCATGAGTTCAAGCCCTGCATCAGGCTCTGTGCTGACAGCTCAGACCCTGGAGCCTGCTTCATGTTCTATGTCTCCCTCTCTCTCTGCCCCTCCCCCACTCATACTGTCTCTCTCTGTCTCTCAAAAATAAATAAACATTTAAAAAAAATTTTTTTTAATCTTAAAGTTATAGCTTAGTGTAAGCAAAGGACACTAAGGAAGGCATTTTCCAAGGAAAGGCATTTTTTTAATGTCTAGATTATTTGAATAGTAATAATGAGAGCTAACATTTACTAAGTATCTACTACATGTCATACACTGTGGCTTCATGCTGTGCTAGACATTTGATATGCTTTACAAATATTACCTCATTTTATGACATGGGCATTTCCATCTCATTTGAAAGAGGAAGAGACTAAGCCTCAGAGAAATAAGAAACAGAGGTCACACAAGAAGAAAGTGGTAAAGGAAGATCTATAACCCAGGTCAGTTTGACTCCAAAGCCTGTAGTCCTAACCACCTCATTATTGATCAGTGGCTAATTCTGTGTAGCCATTGGTATTTTCTGTGCTTCTTTAAAAAAAAAAACTGTCAGTAAACAAACAAAAAAAACCCTGTCTACTAGAGATGAGGCTAATAGATACCACAGATAATTAAATTGCATCAAGATCTTTGGTGACTGTTAAAGGAGTATTACTAATAAAAAATTATTGCATATTTGAAAGTTTCTAAGAGAATAGATTCTAAATGTTCTCACCACAAGAAAAAAATTGTAACTACATATGGTGATGGATGTTAACTAGACTTCTTGTGATCATTTTGTAATAAATACAAACATCAAATCATTATGCTATACACCTGAAACTAATATAATGCTATATGTCAACTATACCTCAATTTAAAAAATACTATTTATGAGTGTTAATTTGGGAAATAAGGAAGTCTGTTCAGCACCCTTAAGATCACACTATGGGGTCTCAAGATGACTCTTTCACATCTCTAGCCAAAGTAAATAGGAAAGAAATGAAGAGTTCCTACTAGGGATGTCTAAGGCAGCCATGAAAATTAGCCTGGATTCAGTAAGGATCTAAATGGAATAAGTAAGGCATTAAGCAAATAAGCTTTCTAGTTAAAATTGAAAACATGACACACAACTCTTATGTGATTCTTCTTGGATCACTGAACCATACCCCTTGTAGACCAAATGTCTAAAGGACACTGTTAAATATATAAGTATAAAAATCTTTACAGTGCAATAAACATTTCTGTGGGCTAAAGAATAAAATCAATTGTGCAAAGTTGAACGATGGATTAAAAATGTAAATACTCCTTTGTTTGCTTCTTAGAGATAAATGTAGACCTGTCGAATATCAGTTGCAACCTAATAACATGCTCAGGTGCTTTTTTTTTTTTTTTTTTTTAGTTGCTCAAGATTTGACATGCTTTCTTCTGTTGAGTGAAAATTCATACAATTAGCAGAGCAAAAAGCTACAGACATGTCTGGGCTACTTTACCTTAACAAGTAACTGTTCACACACCAGTTTCATACTCTCTATTACCAGTTCTAAATCTAGCAGGCCATCCTAAAAGTAACCATGTGGCTTCAGCAAATATCATTCAAAAAAAAAAAAAAAGAGTTAGTGCCTTCAACAGTAATTCTCATCCTTTTCCCAAGAGATATTTCAAACACTATGTGATGAAATTATGCAAAGAAAATAGGAAATAAGTGATTCTGTGAATGTCACAAAATGGCAGTGGGGAAGTCTCAGAACAGTCCATGATCACCTTCGAAGAGGGTGAAATTTTTAAACATTTGCTCAAAGACACCAAAAAATTTCTGTTTTGCTTTATTTTTTAATGGTCCAAGTGTCAATCTAAAGATTCCATTTTGAAGTTACAGCACTGATATCAAGATACCCTTTTTATTCTATGAGTGTACTTAGAAGAGGGTGGGGCAAGTTGCAATGTCAAATAAATCGAAGTAGAGGATAAATAAAAAACAAGAAATGAAAAATGATGTAAAACAAAGCTATTTAGCTCTGCCAGATGCTTCTGTAACAAACATGGGATCCCAGCAAGTCAAATGCATGCCCTATTGTCTTCCCAATAGCTTCAGGAACGAGCTATTTGGTGTGGAAGCAAACTTGGGCCCCAGCTCTTTGCTCTTGACAGTTTGTTTTATAGCCCTTGGTCAAAGTTTTCAACAGCGTTTGGGGCAGGCGTGACTAGGCAGCTAGATTACACAAACTGACTTTCCACTTGCAGATACACAATATTTACTTTTCAGGGTGAGCCAGTACACCAGCTGACCAATTAGGCTGCAGATTCTTTGCACTTCATTAAATCTAAGCAAAGACTGTGAATATAAAAGCCGCAGAAATACATGCAGGCTGGACTTGCCTTTAACGTGTCCTCACATAGTCTCTTTGAAAAAGAATGCCAATGACCAGTAGTCTTCTACATCAGAGCCACATAGGTGTAAAAAAACAGGGAAAGTATCTCTCAAGTGGAAAGTTCGAGTTCTGTCGTTTATGGAGACCCACATTCAGCAATAGATAGTACCAAACTTCAGAAACTAAGTTTTACAAGAAATCTTAATTCCTCTAAACTCCCTGTCATTCAGCCTGTAACTCAAGCCCCTCCACAATCAATTGTATAATTTTTAAACCAGTATTTCCTTCAATGAATCCTTTCTTCTAGTCAAAGTGACCTTCTCATGTACCCTGAACATGTAGTATATATTCCTACCTCTCTGCCTCTGCTCAAACCACCTAGAATGCTATCATTCCTCCCTCCCTCTCTCTTAGGTCCTACATCTGCATCTCACCCTACTCAAATGCCACCTCCTCTATGATGACTTCTTGGCCACAGTGATTTCTCTCTTTTCTGACCTCCCTTAGCATTAACTATTTATAAATCCATTTAATACTTATGCTGCTTCATAACCGCTCCTGTCATTATATAACTTTTCATTTATGTGTATTTTGCCTTCTGAAAAAAGTTTCCAGTCACCTGTAGGCCATTTCTACTTGAGTAGCTGCCATCCTGCAAATTCAACAAATCTACTGCCAAGCCTATATTTTAAGTAATATTACCAGTACCATTGCTCTTACATTTCAGCCAAGCTCAAAACTTCTGAGTCACCTTTGAGTATCCTTCTTCTTCCATACTTCCAATATCGATCCAGTAACTAGGGCCTGTGAATTCTAGCATTGCCATATCTCTCATAACAAACCACTTGCCTTTCCCATTTTCAGTGCCAACACTCTTGCTCAGACCTTTATTTCCTCACCTGGACTATTTCAAAAGGTTCCCACTGTCTTCTCTGTCCCAGTTTCTCTACCTCCAATCCAATATAAATACCTAGCCAGGTTAATCTTCCTACGTGCAGCTCTGAATCACATTACTACTCTGTGTAAATACTTTCAGTGGCATCTCCAGGCCTACCAAATAAAGTATAAATTCCTCAGTCTGGCATAAACTAGGCATAGTGTCATAGATGATGTGGCATGCCACCTATATCCCCCTTCAGTATCACAGCAGTGTTGGCTTCTGGCAGGTCATAGTTGAATTCCTCCCTGTAAATTGCCATTGACCAAAAGGAGCTGTTTGTCCCAAGGTTTGCTTTCTCCCCAGAGGCAGACCATATTTAATGACAGATTACTGTAGTAATATAAAGGGCCAACCCCCTTGTCTCAATTCAAGACAACTTTGTACAGTTATCCCAACTTCTATGCGTCATGTGGGAATAGCTGAGGGCCCTGCTGCAACTTCATTAAGTTCAACTTCTCCCTCTGCCCTATCCTGGTTTCCTAACTCCCCCACAAGGTTTGACCCTACAAGCATTCCCCAATAAACTTCCTGCACTGGAATCTTTATTTCAGATTTTGTGTTCAAGGAACCCAACCTAAGACACCCAGCCATCTTTTTTTACATCTTTCACTCCTGTCCTTTGTATATCCTACATTCCAGGCAAACTGAGTGACGTGCCATTCCTTAAAGATACTTCCTATGTTGCCACTTATTCATCCAAAAAATAATGTCTACTGACTATTTAAAGTGTTTCAGACTCTATAAGAGGTATTGACTGACTGTAAGAGCCTATATATAGGCAAGGGCTCTTGGGTGGCTCAGTCATTAAGCGTCTGACTTTGGTTCAGGTCACGATCTCATGGGTGAGCTGGAGCCTGGCTTCGGGTGAGCTCATGTCCCAATTCAGGTGAGCACAAGCCCCGCTTCAGGTAAAACATGAGCCCTGCTTCGGTGAGCCCCGCTACTCTCTCTCTCTCTCTCTCTCTCTCTCTCTCTCTCTCTCTGTCTCTCTCCCTCCCTCTACCCCTCCTGGGATTCCCTCTCTCTCTCTCTGCCCCTCACTCATCTGCACCCTCTCACTTTCTCTCTCTCTTTCTGTCTCAAAGACAGAGAGAGAGAGAGAGAGAGAGAGAGGCAAGTAAACAGGCCATTAGAATCAGTATGAACAGTGATTTCCCAGGTGAAGCCACAGAAAGAGCAAGGGAGAAACCTGTACTAGGTAGGAAACAGTAAGCACAAGGTCCTGGAGATAAGAAAATTCACCTGGTGAGTGAGTGAACTGCAAGTGCACTTCAAAATGACTGAAGTTCAGGAAGCTTGAGTGGTGGTGACAAGAGAAGAGGCAAGAGAGATCAGCAAGACCAAGACAAAAAAGGCAAGTAACCTATTTAGGAACCTGGACACTATCCTTTTGGCAAATAGAAGCTATTAGAGGGCTTTAAGGAAAAAAAATCACAATGATCATATTTGTGTTTTAGAAAGGCTCATCTGGCAACACCGTAAAGAAAGAATTAGCTGATGAAAGATCAAAGGTAGATGCTACTACAGTCATCCAAGCAAAAGATGATGGAGAGCTGACCCAAGGAGGTGGCAGTGGATATGGAGAGACCTGGACATATTTGAGAAATATTAATGTAAACCACAATATAAAGGACTTGATGGCTGATCATATGGAGAGTGAAAGGGAGGGAGGAATCAAAGATTTTACCATGTTTCTGACTTGAATAACTGAATGTACATTATTCCCTGAGATAAGAAAGACTGAGGGATGCAGAACTGGGGAGAAAGATGGTGAGTTCAGGTTTGGCCATTCTGGACATAAGGTATTCAAGTAAGAGTTGGAGATGTGGGTGTGAACAGCAGATAAACAGGTCTGACCTTTAAGAGAACAGCCTGGCTAGAGGCACAGACTAGGGAGGAGATTGAAAAGAGCCATTAGAAAAGCAGGAGGAAGCCCAGTAAAATGTAATGTCACAGAAGCTAAGAGAACCCTTCAGGATGAATCAAGTGGTCTACGGCATCAAATATTGCCCACACCAAATAAAATAAAGACCAAAAATAGTGTCTACTGATTGGAAATATCTCTGTGCCTTTGCTCAAACTATTCCAGCAACTGAAGAGCATAGAAATGTTTTCCATCTTTCAAGGATCAGCTCAAATTGCCTCACATTTGCATAGTGATTTACTCAACATCATCACACATTACCTCATTTACAGACTGTAAGATTTTGAGAGTTAAAACTATCACTTATGTATCTTGGCATCCTCCTCAGCTCATTAAAATGTGGGTGCTGTAGGTTCAGAAAGGGAGCCAAATTTGCCAAAATGTTGTGAAAGAAGAGAATCTATGGATGAGAAAGCTGGTCCACAGGCCAAAACTATTGCTTGTCCCTGTCAGCAAGATGGCACAACTAAGCCCATGTCCATGTGGGAAGGATCATGAAGAAATGCCCTTGATTGTTTAGAAAGGAACATGAGACAGTCTTCACCCTTCTATTCAAACTTAGTGAATGAAATGATGGTGATGAGACCATCCTGCCTTTTCACTGTGACATTAACTTCATAGACCAGGTTAGAGGTAGATCTGGAGCAAAATACCCACAACTGGACCCTGAGCAACATCCACCCCAGAGACACCAGGAGAAGTCATTGATAAGCAGGCATTCATCTTCTGACTGTTCTTTCTTCTGGAGTATAAACATCTAAATAGGAAAGCCTATTTGAATAGGTACAACTGCCAACTTCACTTACCCCTACGTATTTAATGAGCCTATTTTGTTTTATGGGTGCTTCAAAACTGCTGACAGAGAAAAGGCATCTATGAATAGAAGTCATGAAGCAACTTGCTGAGCCCTCATTGTGAGGTTGATGGCTTGCCTTGTCACGTCCTCACAGACCTACATTTCCATGATTCCCTTACTTCTCTTGGAATGAGAAGAGAAGAATTATTGCTCTCCTCCAAAGTGTTAACATGAAAGGGTATTTCAGGCTGCTTGAGGGAGATGCAGCTACCAACACAGTGACAGCTAAAGCGGTACTAAGTGGTACATTTTTTGGAGACCTTCAGCCCAGACCTCCAAAATTCGCTGCACAGCTACATGGCCAGGAATCCATCTGCTCTTTCCCTCCTCCTGCCTAGGCAACATTCTTCTTAAGTTCTCAAGAGGCCCTGGCATTTAGATCATCAGCAAATATTGACTCAATGCCCAGAAGAGTACCTTGAAAATGGTGGGTCCTTGATGGTGGTGACACTCAACAATGGTAACAAATAGCCCTTAAAACAGTAGTTTTTTATAAATGGAGAGAACACAGAGTAGTGAAGATGAAAGTTAAAGGTAAAAATTTCCAGCAGCTTCTGTCTGGAATATAGTACCTAAAGAAACTTCAGCTCAGTAAGAGGCTAGTAAATGCCTATTAACATTAAGCACTGAGGGAGTCTGGGTGACCCCTGTTTTCATTGTCATTTTGTCACTCAGCACTGCCTCCATATTAATGTTCTTACAATACTGCATACTTAACTTCTGGGTGCTTTTACCCTTATACTGTGGTTTCCACTGACAACCCTGAGTGGGTTAAAAACAGACAATCCACTCCACACCGGTGCATCCTATACGTGTCCAAGGATGCACGGCATCATTCAAGTGATGCTTAAGGAGAGCACTTCAGACAAGAGGAAGAGTATTACAGATGTGAAGCTTAGGAAGGAAATTAGGAAGTTAGTCCAATACCAGTGTTTTACACGACTGAAAAAAAAATTGAACAAGCCGAGACATGAGAGAAAGTGTTTTACCAACGTCACATAGTTATAAATACCTTCTCATAGTTTTATTCTCTGTGTGTTCCTACTGTTTTAATACCTGCAATATTAGATTCCTATCATAATATAATAGTCTGCTGCATTTTATAATCTTAGGGACTGACCACACACACACACACAAACACACACACACACAGCCCACCACTGTCTAGAATGCCTTCATGAAGAACACATAGGAAATGATCTAGGTAGGAAAGAACATTCTCCAAACACCAACTATATATTACACTGAGAAGAAGGCTATTTGCAATACGTCAGAAAATTCTCTCCTGTAGCAGTAACAATAATAATAATAATAATAATAATAATAATAACAGAAATAACAACAACAACAATAATAATAACAGGTAGAATTTTTAGATGCATTAATACATCTAATCCAGACAACAATCCTATGAGGTAGGACTATTATGACCCCCATTTTTTAAAATTTATTTATTTTTTATATGAAATTTATTGTCAAATTGGTTTCCATACAACACCTAGTGCTCATCTCAACAGGTGCCCTCCTCAATGCCCATCACCCATCCTCCCCTCCCTTCCACCCTCCATCAACCCTCAGTTTATTCTCAGTTTTTAAGAGTCTCTTATGGTTTGGCTCTCTCCCTCTCTAACTTTTTTTTTCCTTCCCCTCCCCCATGGTCTTCTGTTAAGTTTCTCAGGATCCACATAAGAGTGAAAACATGGTATCTGTCTTTCTCTGTATGACCCCCATTTTAGAAGTGAAGAAGCCAAGACTGGAAGAGGTTAAGTAATTTTCCCAATTGTTCACAAGTCCTATAGCTAATAAATGAGAAAGCAAGAATTTCTAAGACTAAACTGTCAGGCTCCAGAGGTGGACCTCTTAACTATTATGCCATATTGACCAGGCTTAATATGAACAACCATGAACAACATGCATGAGACTAATTTGCAAATGAGTTCCTAGAGCTTAAAAAGATGAGTTTCATTCTACATACAAAATTTTAGATTTTTCTTCTTTTTATAGTTTGTCTTGGAACTGCTGATCTAAAACAACAGAATAATTCAACATCTTCACAATTCTCAAGATGCCCTTTCCATATTTCATTTCACTAGACAATTTTTATAACAAATTAATGTAAGATTTCATCCAGTTTAAGAACTATTGTTATTCATTTATTTTAATATTTTTTAAGAACTTTAAGTTTTACTCCAGAAGACTGCTTTTTTTTTTTTTCAACGTTTTTATTTTTTATTTTTGGGACAGAGAGAGACAGAGCATGAACGGGGGAGGGGCAGAGAGAGAGGGAGACACAGAATCGGAAATAGGCTCCAGGCTCTGAGCCATCAGCCCAGAGCCTGACGCGGGGCTCGAACTCACGGACCGCGAGATCGTGACCTGGCTGAAGTCGGACGCTTAACCGACTGCACCACCCAGGCGCCCCCAGAAGACTGCTTTTTTAATGAAACATTTAGTATCTGTATCTTTTGGTCATCATTCATCATTTTTTCCTGTTAGTGTTCATAACATATCAGTGGAAATTATGCTTGGTTTGGGAACAACCCATGCAGATTATAAATGGGATTACTTTCCTTTAAGGGTAAATGAAAAATTCCAATAGTTACTACACATTTTACCAATGGGAAATTAACTATAACCTCAGGTGAGCCCTTTTGAAACAGAATCTGAATTTCTTTTTAAATGATCAAGATAGGCAATGGCTTCTCATATTTTTAAGCTGTTTGGAATTCTCTAAAATGTCAAATTATAAATCACTGTCATAAGTTAGAAATTAAGTTTACTACCAACTCACAAAATAATTTAGTCAAGTAATTTAGTTCAATATAATTTATTAAGTGACTGCAATATGTAATAGCAGTCCCAAACAAGTATCCATATTATGTGCAGGCAGAAATAAATAAAAGGGTTATTTACTGACCTAAATGTGAAAGATCAACCTTTTGTTAGCTCTTCCTTTCCAAGTAGTATATGGACCCCAACAGTCAGTTTTTCACTCACTTTTCAAATAAGGTAAAGTAAAAATTTCATTTGAAAAGAATGAACACGAAGCACACCTATGATGAACAGAACCTCATATTAAATGCTGATAAGATATACCTAAGAATACAAAAACAAGTCCAAAATAATTTTGTCCCACTTTTTGGTGTTACAGTTTTCACTCTGGGCTGTCTTGACCACATTTTTGTGGATAAAGATACCAAAGTAACTTAACTAACAAGGTGAAAGATTTATATACTGAAAACTACAAAACATCAATGAAAGAAATCAAACAACACAAATGGGAAGACATCTGTGTTCATGGATTAGAAGACTCAATATTGTTAAAATGTCTGTACCACCCAAAGTGAGCTACAGATTCAGTGCAAATCCTATCAAAACCCATAAGACATTTTTTATAGAAATAGAAAAAACAGGGAGGAGGGAAGATGGCGGCGTAGGAGGACGCTGGGCTCACCGCGCGTCCTGC